>NC_040034.1:3774930-3836908 GCF_000972845.2 Larimichthys crocea | reverse complement strand
GATAAGCAGGTTTCTCTGAGTCAGCTGTTTATTCAAACCATGTGACATCTGTGTGTGTGTGTGTGTGTGTGTGTGTGTTTTAACAAACGTGTTGACTAAAGGAGGCTGTCGTTATTTAAGGAGTGTGTGTTTTTTGTTTGTATCCGTAGAGATCTATCTTCAGACCAGAGGCCACCTCCACACATGACTGGATCGGTCCCCCGAACCCTCTGTCAAACCTCCGTCCCATCGTTTACCACGTCCCGGAGAACGAAACCGAGCTGGAGAAACGTCTGCGACACCTGAGGCAGGACACTGAGGACTGGAACCACGACTTCTGGACAAAGCAGAACGTCATGTTCACCAAGGTTCAAGTTCAGATGTCTGTCTTTAGGAAAGAGCCTGTAGATGTGCCGTTATCTGTGTGGGACTTAACTACTGTGTTTTACACTTTAATAATAATCAATAAAGTTTATCAGTAACAATAAAACCATAATAACCGGGCTGATGCCCGTCATGGTAAGCAGAAATAAGCGCTTAAAGAAAAAAAGTCTATTTTAAATAAGTCTGCAGCTAATAATTATTTTCACTCTCACACTTTGGATGAATCCACGAGTCTGTAACAAGCAGAGAGTTAAAAAAAACACACGATATGACGTCTTTAAATTTGAATTTTTGTCCGACCAAATGTCAAAATCTAAAACATCCAAACATTTAAATCTACTGAGTGAATAAAAGCAGTGACAGATCCTCATATCAGAGAAGCTGGAATTCAATTAATTATTATTATTGTTGATTGTTTCTCTGTGTTATAAAAGAAGTTTGGGCAGTTACACATAAATATCTCACGTTAACCAGATTAACTGGAGCCTCTGAACGTCCTTTCTGCTGAATGCCTCTAAATCCCTGCAGAGTTCAGAGCGGCTGCCCTGCAGCTGACCTCTGACCTCTGACCTCCCAGCAGAGGAAGCGCTTCCTTCCACATGTGCATTAGTTTGACATGAAGTCTGAAGCTCTTATTTCCACCAGCAGAGAGCAGCATCGCACAAGGTGCCTTCACACTGCTGACTATTCATCATGCATTTAGGAGCTAATCATTCATACTCATCATTCACACACGATGGCAGCATTGGGAGCAATTTGCATACAAACTGGAGGAGCCGGGGATCAAACCACCGATCATCTGATTAGTGGACGACCCTGATCAACAATATAAAACGTGTCTGTCTGCAGCTTTTGCTGTTTCTCCACCCATTCATTTAAAAACATCAGAGTTACTAATATGAACTCCTCTGGACACGTTCAGGGCTGTCAGGTGACCCCTTCTTTACATTTGTGTCCTGGAAAACAGGAATACTGATGACTGAATCTCTCCTCTCCTTCTTATTCAGCATCATTGTGTTTGTGTTGTATAAAAATCAACATCTGTGTTTTCTCTGCAGGAGAAAGACGCCTTCATCTTTTCACAGCTGAATGCTAAAGGCCTGTCTGTGTGTGATGAACAAGGTGAGTGCCACATGCAGCATTAAAGTCTCATTCACAGGTTCAGACGGTAAACACTCTGCAGTGCTCAGGCTTTATTCATATTAAGAAGACTGGATGTTGGAAATGAAGCCCGACAGACTTGAAGAGGAATTTTATCTTAACGTGAGTGTGATGTCGGTCTGCTGTGTCGTCTCTCTCCTCCCTCAGGACGACGGCGCGCCCTGAACGCTGAAGAAATGGCCGTCTTCTACAAAAGCTTCCTGGATACAAACAGAGTGCGACACGCCGATTATAACAGGTGAGTTGTTTTTGCAGGCGGGGTATCTCCCCCGGTGCCGCCGGGTGGGTTGGTGGGTGGATACATCTCCCTCCACTGGAGCTGTGGGCTTTACATACACTGCACCATTAACTCCTTTGTCCCTCAGGCCATCAGGCTCTACAACTCCTCACATGAGAGGAGGAGGAAATAGAGTTAAGAGAACTGACTGTGCAGTAATAATCTGGAAACTCGTCTTCTTTCTTTCTTTGTGCAATAACCCCATCAGTCGTTTAAGGGCAATATTTTAATGAACTGTTAATCTAAGTGTGCCATACACAGTCCTCTATATGTTCTATGTGCATCCTCCATACAGTTCTCTACATTTATGTTATCTTGATCCTATTTTACTTGAATTTTACTTTATACATTTAGTTTGAGTTTACTGTTATAAGTTTTATTGTTCTTCTGTTTACTTTATATATTTATATCTAGATAGCAGTCCATTGTTTATCTTATGTCGTGTTCTTTTTCACTGTATGTTACTGGAAATTCAGTTTCCTTGAGGGAGTTTAAGTCTAAGAAACATCCGAGGCTTTGAAGAGCTTTGTGTGAATTAGAATTGCAAATCGACTGACTTGTTTTTAGGTTAGTGAAGGAGGTTGCAGCCCACACGCATCACCTCTGCAACTGCTTTTTTATCCTGTGAGCGGAGAGACAGCTCTTTATACAGTACAGTAAAGCTTTCATTGGTTTGTGCTGTGCACTGAAATATCACTGTTAACTACATTCATTCACACTCTTTGTAAATATTGCTCATGTTTAAAGTTAACAGCCTCATAAATGATGTGGCTTTATATTCTTGTTCTGAGCGTGGATTTAACCAGCGTGAAGAAATGTCTGCGCGGATCATTTATTGATCTTAATGTGAAGATGAAGGAGACTAAAGTCACACAAATGTCTGTACGGTAAATATAAAGAGATGGTTTTATACTTTTATGGGGGGTGTTATGTGCCGTAAAACCACAGATGATCAGTTTACACTTTGATTGAGCAAATGAGATTTAAAGTGTTGACTCCAGAGAGAGCTAGGCTCGCAGTTTCCCCTTGTTTCAAGCCTTTTTCTAAGCTTCTTATTTAACACAGAGACCAAATGGCAAGCCAACGCCGCTCTCCATAAGTCCCCATGTTAACCGTGTACAGCCTGGTACAAAGTCACTCGAACACCTGTCCTCTAATCGTCTCTCCTCCCTCCTTTTCACATCCAGAGAATGGTACCGACGTAACTTCACCATCACCTTGCTCATGGCCCGAGTCGCCCTCAACAACATGTGGAAGACTGTCACTGATCGACACAGCAGAAAGAAAAGCAGCACTCCTACCACCTGATGAGAAATAAAACATCCACCCACCCTCCCCTCTTTGTTTTGTGTTGTAACACCACTGGGTTCTTCTGTTTCATATTCCCCCTCCTCTCTCACACTGACAAAAAAAAGTTGATTTATTCCGTCTCTGTATTTTAAAGTTCCATTAAAATTCAGCTGGAAACCTTGAGGAGCTTCACATCAGCAGGGTGCACTAGACTGCACTTTACTATAACCCCCACACTGGTTATTGTTATATGTATCAGTGTTTACTTGATGCACAGGCTCACTGGATTCTGCAGTGCAGTTGTGGATTCACAGATTTGTGTCACATCTGGTGGCGTTCACGTTTGATGAGGCAGCTGACGGTGGAGAATCTGACGTTTCCGTCTCTCTTCTCGTGTCAGATTTCTCCCCGTGCTCGATGCACATACTGCTCAGTCATTGATGCAATGCAGCCGAGAGAAGACACCAAAAATATTTTATTCACAGTCTGAAACTTTAACCATGAAGAGTGAGTTCATTCAGGTCGCACAGACTAAAAATCTTTTGGCATTTCTTAGACGTCACATTGACAGATTTCCATTATATGCAGCTTTATACTTCCTGTCCAGTGAAAACGATGTATCACCAAATTTTGAATGTGAGTGTTTGTGACAGACTGAAGGATGAAGTGTTGAGGAAATAAAACTTAAAAACTTATTTTTTAAAACATTTGGATTATCTTGAAATTTCATCATCACAAAGCTGAAAAGAAGCTGGTTTCCTCATGAGAAGTTGACTTTTTAAGTTTACTGCACAATGAGTACTTTGACTTCTGGTACTTTTAGTACATTTTGATGATAATACTTATGCTTTGGTGAAGTTTTGAATGCAGTACTTCTACTTGTAGTGGAGTATTTTCACAGTGTACTTCTACTGAAGGAAAGAGTACTTCCTCCATCGCTGCTGTAATAGAGTAAAATACATTCATCATATTTGATTCTGCTCATAAGGGTCAATAAATCATTCATAGATTAAGTGAGTAAAGCAATGTGAATATAAGTGGTCAGGTGCAAAACAAATAAATGTTTATTAGATTATTTATAACATATTAATAGAGATATTAAATCTTTATTATGGACTGGGGAACATGTTTTAGTGATGTTATGATTTACTAAACTATACTAATAGATCTCTAATTAATGATGTTGTTATCTCGCATTATTTTGAGAGCTCACTCGTTCAATCAGGAGAAAACAAAATTTAATATATCACACTATCCGTTTTCTTAAGATCTTAAATTAATCATGTCGTTATCATTTGTTTCCTTGAGATAACGTCAGAAATAAAAAACTAATTAAATTAACTCGTTATCAGGAGAAAATATATGATTTGATTATGTATATATATATATGGAGGAAGTACTCTTTCCTTCAGTAGAAGTACAAACGCCACACTGAAAATAATCCACTACAAGTAACTTAAACTTTATTTATTTCTATAGCACCTTTCAAACAGAGCTGTAGCCCAAAGTGCTTCACAGAGCAGAGTAAAAACAGAAACAGACAAAAACAGTTCTTAAGGTAAAAGTTGCATGAAAAACTAGAGATTAGAAGAATATTATTCTTCTAATCTCTAGTTTTTCATGCACCTGTACTATATAATATATATATATATATATATATATTATATATTATCTATATATATATAATATATAATATATATATATATATATATAAATAAATGATAAACAGCACCAAGCCACAAAAACAGATTTTCAAATTTGCCACATGTATTTTTAATATATGCTTATTAATACCATAAATTAATATTTTTTATGTTCAGTTTCCACCGAAGGTGTTTTAAATATTTAAAAACTACAATACTAATATATATATTTATTAATACCATAATAATGAATAATTAATTACATTATAATACACAGAGAGCATGCAGGAATTGATTTTATTCATCGTCTGATTTCATCTTTAAATCTGAATAAACATGTTTTATGACTGGAGGACTCAGATTTTGTGCCCGGCCCCTTTAACCGGGCCGGGGATGACATCATTCCCGAGGAGGAGTGGGGGGGAGCCGGGTAACGCCATTTTCACGCACCGCGCAGTCAGTCAGTCCTCCAGCCCGCGGACCAGCGAGCTGTCATCTCCATGGGCGACCGCTCAACTTTTTAGCCGCCTGTCGAGCTCGATTCCCGGACCCGTTCCCGCCATGGCGCCGCAGGAGGAGCGGCTCGGACTAACGCCAGTGTCCTGACAGGTCTGAGCTAAGCTATGCGGCTAGCTGCTCATCACTGACGGCGGTTTGGAAACTGTGTTTTATAACTTAAATACTTTACAGCACTACCGACGACGGCTGTCAGCCACCTCCACCTTCAAAAAGACGTGATTTAAAGGCTGAAAAGCGGCGAGGACAGCGGGCGGTTCATCGGGACGCGGCGGCGACGGATGTCCTAGAGAACGGTAAGAGCGGCTGCGTGTATTTCCTGGAGCGGGCACCAGCTAACTCACCGTTTTAACGCGTTTCTCCCGCGTTTCTTCAGGTGACACTCACACACAAACACAGACTACACCTGTTTTAATCACTAACGTCATGTAAGGTGTGTACCTGTGTGTTTTAAATCATTACCAGGCTTTGGTGTGTGGTGGTTGTTTACGGTAATTACAGGAATTAGACGCCGCCGGCACGTTAACTGTCACTGAGAGAGAGAGAGCTATGTGTGTGTGTGTGTGTGTGTGTGTGTGTGTGTGTGTGTGCGCTGGCTGACTGGTTCTTCAGGTTAATCCGTGTTTAAAGACAGATAGCTGGGACGAAGCAGCCGGGCTGAGCACATGAATCAACCCGGGGGACGGTGCACTTGCTCGGCCCCTGCAGCGCCCTGCAGCCCCCTCATGTCATGTGATGGTCGGTGTCCCCTTCATTGATATTCAGAGCAGGACTGTGAGCCCTGAAAGCCGCCTGTGTGTGAGCAGACAGCGGGTCTCAGTGTGGGATCACAGCTGGGATCTGAGGTGACTTGATTATTCCAGATTAAACACAAACACACAATTACAGAGTCTACGCTGCAGGACAGGAATCACAGGAACACACACATGTGTTTCCCCTGAGCTTTGTTTACCTCTGCCCTGCAGTCTTTAATGGATAATCCACCCAAAGCAGCACTCATGACAACCTGCAGGACTCCTCCCTCAGGCTGACTCTGCTCTCCAGGGACGGCTTGTTGTTGGAGATCTCAGGTGTGTGTGTCCTCGCTGCAGATTTTGTTGTAACGCCGAAACACGGGACGCTTTTTACACCTGACACCGACTGCTGCTGATGTAGGACTGTTTCTGTTTTGTAGTTTTGAGACTCGGTACTTAATAATATTTGAAAATACTGCGTTTGGCCAGTACTTTAGACGTCTTTGACACTTCTGTACTGTTACTTCCCGGGCCGACGCGCATATCTGCAGTAAATCTCAGCTGATCTATCGGCCAGGCTTCAATTTGAATACGCATACACAGACTGAGACGAACACACAGCTGTTGTGTCTCTGCTGCAGAAAAGATTCAAATCATTTGAAACGTGAGCGACGTTAAACTCCAGCCGTGTAGGTCGACCCTGTTCAGCTGCTCACACAGGAAGAGGTTTATTACTAACAGGAAGATTATTTATTGTTGACAGAATCCTGAATGAAGTGGATCAAGATCCAGAAAGCCGTACTTCGAGTTTTTGAATCCCTTATTTCACCTCTGCATATTCCTGCAAGTATCACAACAGGGAGGTCACGTATCATACCTCGTAATAAATCCTGTATGAACGTTTTAATGCTCAGTTCTGGTTGAAGCTGTTTCATCCACATGTTGAGTGACCTCTGGTCATTTTGTTCTCCTGACACAGTTTGACTGAGAAAATGAATCAGCCACATTACTTTTCATCAGTCAGTTATTAAGTAGAAAAAGCCTCAAACAGGATTGTTCTTTCATGTTTGTGTGAGCAGCTCTGGCTTCAGGTGGTTGATCTGATGAAACTCTCTGCAGACGTCTTTGTGGTTTTTAGGAAATCGTAAATGTCATTTTTTTTTTTTCTGGTTATTTTTATGGCCCCAGTGAGGAAGTGATTCATTGAGAGAATAACTACTTCCCCATAAAGTTGAATACACACTTCTTTTTTTTTTTAAAAGAAAACTCAAACACTTTTATAGCTTTCATGAAGAAATAAAACACATTGAGACTGGAAGATGGCAGAAATATGTTTCATCTTTCATTCCTGAGTAATTCTGAGTTTCTGCTCGATGATATGAGGAGGTCAAGGTGTCAGCATTTGAAATATTACAGATGTAAGTTGATTTGTTTCTGCAATCACCTGCAGGTTACTGTTGATGTTCCAGGTCCAGATTTTCTGATGATGAGTTGCTGCTCTCATCACGGCTCTTCAGACTTCAGTTATGGAGAAATATGAGGAACTTTTCATATCTCAAAGTTCTTTCTCAGCCCAAACTCTTAAAACCTGAAACTGAAGTTACATCTCAAAGTCTGTGTCAGTTGACAAACTCAGTCCAGTGTGTCCTCTCGGTGTCTTTCAGCCCTCGCGTGACTACATCAGTGACTCGAGTGACAGATTTCATGGAAATGAAAGAAAACATTGTGTGCTCTCGTCACGTGACCGTTTTACCAGAAGTGAGCACGTTTTAGGAGATGACACGCGCTTTTAACAAATTCATTTATTTTCCAGCGTCGGCTCGATTCAGATTGAGACGTTCTCAGCGTTGTTGTGCTGTCACCAGCAGGTCGTGATGTCCACCAGACACAGGACGACCAAATCTGTCCATGATACCGATCTTCCTCGTCGTTTCCTGTGTTTGAGCCGCGCTGTGTCAGGCCTCGTGACCGCCTCACTCGCTGTTAACCCTTTTCTCGGACACTGAAGTGTTGCCACATGATTCATATGTTCGTATGAAATGCAAAAGGAACTTTCTCAGCTCGTTTAACTTCACTGCTTTGGTTCAGTCTCTCATCCAGGTTGTTTTCAGCAGCAGGAGGCAGCTCTGATAAAGACAGACAGAGTCAGCAAATCAGCTGGAGAAGAAGGTCGAGTGTTTAGCATTGAAAAGCTAAAAGGAGAGTGAAACGACTGACCGTATAACGAGTGGACAGCGTGAAGTCGCCCACAGGTTTCTCGAAAATCATTCACCCTTTTACAATATAGCAATACGTCATCGACGTGATATTTTCTGGTAGAAGAGCTCCATGATGGTGCTTTTTAAAATGTGTTCACAGCTTTAAAGTGTCGAGCTGTTAGTTAGTTATATTAATTAGTGTTGCATGTTTCTTTGTCAGTCGTTGGTGTTCAGCACGGTGCTGTGGCGTCAGTAGATCTGCGCTCGTTTTTTTGTTTTCTGTCACGGATGACATGGCTAAAGAAAGCTGTAAAGACCAGACAAACTGGTCTGTCTTTGTGAGCAGCAGAGCAGCAAAATGTTTTCATACACAGGTTACAGGTGGAGCAGCTGTTGCGTCTCGGACAAATGTCCCGTGAATGTAACTCGTAGGGGCTCGCGGTGTCTCCCGTCCTCTGCAGTGCTGCTCTCTCTGTTCCCCTTCTTCACCACAACCCATCCATACCTCCCCCACCCGCTCACATCGCTGCCTTAACCTGCTCACATGAAGAGCTGCAGTGTACCCGAGAGCGCTCGGCTATTTCCATTTCAAAAGTGAACATCAGAAATAGTCGACTCTGCCTTTTCCTGTGGGGCTTTGAGCTCGGAGACTCATCTGATGCCAGAAATAAAAAGCAGTTGGATCAGAACAGGAAGAAAAGCTTGAGCTGTCACTTTCACTTCTGTATTACGCAGAGACCGTCGTTGCTCTTTACAGTTTGGGACGTTTCCGGTGGTTGACAGTTGACCTTGCTCCGTCTTCTATCGAGATCTATCGCAGTGATTTCTGATCACATTCACTGATTGGCTGCTGCCTCAAGTCTAAGAACTTTTATCTACATACCCACTCACATCTCGAAGCGTGTGTTTATTTCAGCTCATTTGCAGCAGCGAGGGAGTGGCAGCTGGAGGAAACACTGGCGTTTACCGACAAGATGTGCATTTCCCTAATTAGCTGATGGACCAGTGGCCACAGCAGGAAGGGATTCCCAAGTTTGAAGAGCCAAGAAAGAAGTCCATCTGTTCTCTGCAACAACATCCGAAACTCAGAATGTGGATTGGTTCCCTGCTACGTGTACAAACGTTTTTAGAGTTTTTCAAACTGTGTTACGAGTACGACGGCTGCTGAGAGCAGATTATTTCCCGAGGTGATTTGATTCTTTTCTTTGCCTCAGTTTAGAATAAAGAGAATATTTATGATTCAGGACTGTTGGTCAGACGTTATTTCACCTTTTTTTTGGCATTTTAAAGACAGAAAACAGTCAGCAATTTAATATATACTGAAAATAATTAATAGTGTTTATTAATTACTGACCATTTTGTATTAATTATTATATTTACTATCAGGAAATCCTTTTAAAGATGGTGGTGAACGAAGTTTTTTCTGTTATCAGTTAAATTCTCCGAAGCTTGTCTCGTACCGCACAGCTCGGCTCACCTGGAGCTGCTGTTTTCCATCTCCTCCTCCTCCACCACCTCCTCCTCCACCTCCTCCTTCTCCTCCACCACCTCCTCCTCCTCCTCCGTCGGTTTCCTGCCCTGCTGTCAGCTGATAGGCTGCAGGCTGGTTGCTGAGTCACATGGAGCAATCAGGGGCTGCAGCTCTTCCTCCGTCTGCTCCGGGCGCTTTTGTTTTTTTTTTCTTCCTCTCTTCTATGTTTGAAATGTGAAATCTGAGGCAGCTCAGGACGAGTCCGCTGTCTTCACCTGGCACCGGCAGCAGCTTTCACGCCGAGGTGGGCGAGCTTGAGTTCAGCTCATTGTGTCATTCGCAGCATTAAGGAGAAGACTAATATTTGTCCAGTCACACCCAGGAGTTGTGTTTCATTTCGTTTTCTGTGTTTTTCATGGAGCCATGCAGCGAAACATAAATTCAGTCAGTGTTTCTCTGATTATTCAGTTTGGCGTGCGTGCAGAGATTTATTAGGCAGCTTGCTACAAGTGCTGCCGAAGCGCTCAGTCATAATCCTCTTAAGTGAGTGTGTAACGAATACAAAGAGAGTCTGGAAGGAATCTAAAGGTGTGTATAAAGGGTGTGTGTTGGGTGTGTGTGTGTTGAGAGCAGATTTGAATCTGCAGTGTTTGTTTAATATATCAATAATTATTACATCATACGGTTTCCTACTACACCTCTTTAATCGCAGAGGCTGATTCAGGATCTGATTAAGGTCTATGACCGCATTAATCACTAAGAAGCTGATTATTATAGAGATGTTGTAATCATACATTACAGTGTGTGTAGCTGCAGATACTTGTTGTTATTTTAGCTGGTTACATACACGTGATGCTACTGAATGAAATTAAATTCATACACCAGGTAGGCGACTAGTCGATGAGCCAGTTAAATGTTAACCCAAGCAGCAACCTCTGTGTCTGAAGTGAGACACAAGCTGCAGTTCCTCTAACGTCCACTTGAGGCTGGCTCCAGAAGTGAGTCAGTCTCCATAAGTCCCCATGTCCAAATGTCCAACTTCACAGCAGAAATAAACATGTTTACAGCCTGGTACAAAAAACAGTTTTGGTCTCTGTAGCTAATTTCCCCGTTCATGACAACTGTACTGAGGGTGAATTTATATACAACTCACCTGTTCACATTATATTAAGGCTTAAAGTTATGCAGGATTAAGAGCGTGGACGCTTTGACTGACAGGTGGGTGTCATCACAGATGATTTGTTGGAGCAACCAGGCTTCATTCAGATTTTAGATTGTTAATGATGTTAACTGTTGTGTCTTTATGCTGCCAGTGTCATTTCTGTCCCGGTTAAGTTCTCGTCAGAACATTTCATTACTGCCAGCTGATTTCTCTCTTCATCTGTTCGAGGTGGCACTATCCGGTGAAGTGTGCAGCTCTGCTTCACGTTATAAAACACCTGTCAGCCTGGCTGTATGCTGACTGCACCGTGCACTGTTTGGTTAGCTGATGTAAAGTTTACTTACCTGCTCCCTGAAAGAAAAGCACACCGTCACTCATGCCACGTCATCTCCACTTTGACGTCCACATCACACAGTTAAAGCAGCATGTGTGTGTCTTTGTCTGTTAACATGAAGAAGCTCCTCGTTATTTCAGTAATTCAGTATTCAAACAAACTTTTCTTGCTGATAATGTAAAAACTGCTGCTGCATTAACGTGTGCCACAGGGTCATACATGACCTAACAGAGTAACTAACCTTCACTTAACTTCATTTTGACAGTTTTCTTACTTAAAATCAACTTTCAGACCTCCCCTAAATAAAGCAAATGATCACCAGTGTCAGCCGCTCATCACAGGTTTTCTGCCTCGTTTCTGTCGTTACCTGTAAACACCGCTCAAAGCCTCAGCTCTGGATTTGAACCGTCAGCAGTGAGTTAAGCGTCTGTGGCTTTTAATCTGAGCTGCACCAAAGTCCTGTTTTTTCTTAAAGTATCCACACACACACACACACACACACACACACACACACACACACACACACACACACACACACTGCAGAGCTGGAGCTTCATTCAGTCGGTGCTCAAAGGCACCTTGAGCGTCGTCTCAGAGGAGCCGTGGTGTCTTTTTATTTAGTGTCAGAGAATGTCAGGATACAACTTTGAATGAAACATTCGAGGCCTGTGTGTTCGCTCTTTAATGCCTCCACATTAATCAGTATGTCTGACGTGGTGACTTTATTAATTAGTTACATTTTGTAAAGTATTTTTCTGTCAGGACGATACGAGCACAGAAGTCACAAGACGAGTGTGAATGATTGTCAACAAGTTCAGAGAGTTTAGATGACAACAGGCTTCTTTTGTCAGGATGTCGATGTTTATTATCTCGCTGAGGATGCTCCTATTATATATCTACAAAGCAACACAGTCTTTTGTTTGTATGTAGAGATGTTTGTATATATAGACTCGACTAGTCCTCTGTCAACTGACATCTCAAGACTGGATCACACTTAAAATTCGAAGGTATAAGACTGAAGGCAGCTCACAGTATTTTTCAGTGTTTATGGAAATGTGTTTATTTGTTTATTTGTATATTTATAACCGTCTCAGTGGATCCTCCCAGCTGAAGGAGTATTATTATAATTTATGTTTTATGTAAATTATGTAAAAAACGTTTTTGAGTTACATTTTCTTGCTTTGATTCGTCTGATCTCAGTGGATCAACTCTATAAAACCTCTGTCATTTTGTTAATCTGCAGAATGCGTGAGGACATGTCCACCATGGTGTGCGTGAAGGAGGAGGAGGACCCCGGCGAGAAGCTGTCCCAGGATGAGATCATCTCCCGGACCAAGCAGGTGATCCAGGGGCTGGAGGCCCTGAAGCAGGAGCACCACTCCATCCTGGACGGTCTGCTGGGCACGCTGCGCTGCCTGAAGCAGGACGAGGAGGGCGTCCTGGTGGAGGAGAAGTCCCACATGATCCGCAAGTCCCTGGAGATGTTGGAGCTGGGGCTGAGCGAGGCACAGGTATGTGAATCATTATCAAATGAATTATCAGGCTCGTTCTGTTGCATGTTTGATCTTCAGGATTATTTCTACATTTCAAAAATAAGGTTCACGTCTTTGTTGTAGTTTTTGTTGAGAACACACTCATCAGCTGTTTTTAGCCCAAATTCACACCAAACGTGAGACATCAGCATTTTTTTTAAGGGGCGTTCACGGCGTGAAAACAACAAATGACGAATCATGAAAGTTAGAATCATAAAAACAATAAGAACAGTAACAGCATGAATAAAACGGTACATGGAATAAAGCATTAAAACACAATAAAAAAGACGAGATAGGAGGATCGCGGGAAGGTTGGACTAAAACAGTAAATTTAAGAAGAGACATCCTGAACTCCTGTTATGTCCCAGCTTGTGAGGGGAAAGAAAACATAACCCAGATGTACTTAGTTAGTAAAACAAAGTTATTTATTCTCTTGGAATACAGATTAATTATCAATACAACAAAGGGAGGTGAGGTAAACTAAACAAAAGGCGAGCACCAACAAACATCTGTCTGATAACCAAACACAGAGTGAAACCACAGCTCTGACTGAGTGTGTGAGTCCAATCAGTCAAGTTGAATAAACCAAAAAACAAATAACTAAGTACAACACAAAGGTTCACATTCGATGCAGTACAGAGCCGAGCTCCAGACATTAACACGAGCCGTCCTGATGATTGGATGGTCGGGCGAGGTGCTGCTCCAATCAGGACGTTTCATTCATCGGGATGAAATGAAATAATTCTTATTTGTAGGCGCAGTGACGGCTGCCGTGAGCAGAGCAGGACAGGCGACTATGAAGGCAACTGAAACAAAGCATATATACACAGATTCCAGTCATAACGCACACACAGTATGTAAAGTCAGCGTTTCTCTCCTGCAGTGGAAAAAACCTTAAATCCTCCTGAAGAAACAAAGAGAAGCTTTACAGCTCAGACGTAGAACATTAGATTCTTCAGAGGTTTGTGTCACTGTTCAGTCTCTGCCTGTGAGTCACTGATGAGTCACTGTCGAAGTTTTAGCCCCTCATCTCCATCTCGGCAGTCTATTAAATATACGATCCACTGCATCATATCCACCTTCAGCTTTGTGAAGAGCTCGCAGGTCTCGTGAAGTTCAGCGTGATTCATATTTTCCTGCCGTAACACCTCTAATGTCTCTACGCCTCAGAACTCATTGGCTAATTACACCCGGCCCAGCCTTTCACCTTAGAGCGTGTCATTAGGCTGATGTTTCTACCTAAAGAGCCTCACGGTGACACAGTGAACACATTTTTAGCTCTGGTGGGGAGTGTACTCTGAATCTGTTACTAAATCTTTATCCATTAAAGGTCCAGTGAGTCCTCGCATTATTAAGTTTTCATGAGTGTATAATCACCTGAAAATAAGAATTATGTTTTTGCTGCTTTGTTGTTAGAGTCAGCCTTTTATATCTACAGACACTACAAGTCTGCCGTATTGAACCAAACACTGACTCCAGACTTTTCACGGATGAGGCGAGGGCTTTGCAACCATCAACTACACCACGAGATGCCTGCACGCTTTCCTTTGTGCATGTCATATTTTGGTATTATGAGTGAGATTATGTGAGATCTTGAGATTGAAAAGTTTTGTTATAACTTGTCGTCAGCCGTTCACGCAGCTCATGGTTGCTGCAATAACCTGAGTTGTTGTAAATATTGTACTGAAGTATTCTTAAACACACAGTTGTTGCGATCCTTATTGACGTTCATGTCTTCACCGGTAGTAGCTTGTCGATACGTTGTTGTCTCCTTGATGACCGACGTCAACATCAAAACTGTGGTTTCTATTATTGAGCTGTGGATCAAACTCCTCAAACCCCGCCGTCCTTTTTCTCCAGGTGATGATGGCGCTGTCGAGCCACCTGAGCTCGGTGGAGTCGGAGAAGCAGAAGCTGCGGGCTCAGGTGCGCCGGCTCTGCCAGGAGAACCAGTGGCTGAGGGACGAGCTGGCCGGGACGCAGCAGAAACTGCAGAAGAGCGAGCAGAGCGTGGCCCAGCTGGAGGAGGAGAAGAAGCACCTGGAGTTCATGAACCAGCTGAAGAAGTACGACGAGGACTTGTCCCCATCTGTAAGTCCGTGTTGTCATGACCTCAGGTTTAATATGTTTGAACAGACATCTTATGACTGATGTAGGATTATTGGAGGGCCAATGCACTTTGTCTTTTCCAGAGCCATTATAAAATTCAGCCCCACAGCAGTCCCATTTTTAAAGCTGAGAGTGTTATTGGATCAGTGTTACGAGGCAAAAGAAAGATCGGGTCAGTGCATCTTTAGGACAGCAGACAGACAAACAGACTCCGGGCCATTCAGCAAAGATTGAGAATATAGATTGTGACTAACAACAAGAACAGATGGAAATTCCCAAGATTCACGGCAAGAATGCATCACATTGAGAGCAGCTCAGGGAAAACACAGCCTCACTGTCTGCTGCATTTATCACATGTCTGCGTTTAAAGTATGTTTTCATTCCAACAATTAGATACTAGACACCAGTGAGGAGAATAAAACACGGCAGAGACACTTTGAGAGAGTGCGTATCTGTCGGAAAACTCCATCAGAACTTTAAGTTGGCTTCATCGGGCATTGGTCTTTGATTGATTGTGGCTCAGGTCGGGCGGCGCTGTGGCAGTATGGATTTATGTTTACTGCAGTGAAAAGGCGACGTACGTTACCGCTGTGCTGTTCACCGTCGGCTCCGGTGTGATCGTATCCCGATCAGAAGCTTGAACTGCACGTTTCCCATGTTTGTTGTTGTTGGTTTGTTTGGTCTCTCCCGGGTTTATCAGGATTGTTTCATCGTGTAGCTCCATTCCCTTGAAAGTGCCGTACCTTCACTCCCACTGATTCTGTCTGTTTTCAGGGTTTAACTCACTTCCCTGAACTCCTTATCAGCCGCAGAGCTAAAGAAAAAGTTATCAATATGAACAATCTGAAGTATCTGAACACACCCAGCAGTGCAGTCAGTATTCAGTTCATTCATTGTCCTCTAACTGTGTCCATTCTCCTCTTTCACTCCTCTGTCTCTCAGGAGGAGAAGGACTCTGACTCGAGTAAAGAGACTCTGGACGATCTTTTCCCAGACGACCAGGACGACCAGGCCCCGGGCAGTAAGTGTGCTGGTTTCCTTCTCCATTTCACGCGAAGGGTTTTCAGTCCTGGACCCAAATATGAACACGGTTATCACAGATGTGATGTCAGTGCTGCTGTCGTCATGTGACCCAGATTAGATCCAGAGAAAGAGATTAGTTCCTTGTTGCAAAGATATTTACCTGAGCGGCTGAAGACTGAATACCTGGAAGGCTGTGACGGGTTTGCATGGTGGGAATAATTTAGAAAATGTCACTGCTGTAAAACTGATTCCTCCTGCAGCGTGTAATATACCAAGTCTAGTTAGCAGACGTCCCCAGAGTCAGGATATATCACATGATATACGGTGCTGAGTTTCTCCTGCCATACATCCTTTTTTTTCTGCACTTTTCTTAAGTCATAAATCTTTGTTTCTTCATCTCTCTCTATTTATACCTCCCCTGCCTCGCTCTATCGCTCCCTCACACATGCTCACCCCAGTTTTTCTTCTTCTTCGCTCCCTCCCTCTCTCTCTCTTTATGTCCACCCCTTCTCTCTGTGTTTGATGGGGTTGTCTTTCAATAGCTCAGTTGTCCAGACAGTAAAGCTGTGTTGGCTATAAAGACCCATTAGTCAGGACCTAGTTTAGCCTGGAAGGAGGCCAAATGGGGAGAAAACCTCCCAACCAGATTGGTGTTATTTAGTTCCAGGATTTCTACAGAGTGTTCCCGTCGGGCGGCTGTAGTCAGGTGAGACGTTTGACTAAAGACCTCGGTGCTGTTGTTATGAACAGATTTTGTTAGACTGAATGTGACGACCGAGCTAATCCTTGAATGGCACCTGTCAGAATACGTCCGCAGTCTCAGATTATTATTCTATGTGTCTGACTTCATGGAAACGATCTCTGAAGAGTTCTGACCTTTTGTTTAATCAGAAGCAGCTGTTTGGCTCACCACCACACTCCTTTTCCAAAAATGGTGATTTTACTTTGCAGACCATCGTAACATCATCAACGTGATCGACTTTCCAGTAATCCAACAATCACCGACTCTGTCTGGTCAAAATAAAACGAGACAACAAGCAGTTTCAGTCACTCCCTTTAAATCTGAACATTTTGTACCATAATACAAAAAGTGAAAGCATTCTGATCATCCTCAACCTGTTTGGCTTTGTGAAACCAAAAGGGGATTTTAAGTCCAGTTAAATCAGGAACTCACCAGAGGAGCCACGCTGACTTTAAGGCATTAGCAGTAGCTCTTGAGTTTGTTTGGGACCCTGACAGATTGACCTACAAGCTTTTGCTCTCAGCAAACAGTTTGTCCCCAAACTTGGCATGGATAGTTTTCTTTTTTGCACCAAGGTGACTCCCATTTGGCTCCTGGCACCAGTTTGTCAGCCAGTTTAAATTGCTGACAAAATGGACAGCAGACTGGTTCACACTCCAACTGCTGCAGACCAGTCTGAGCCAGACTGCAGGTTTCCTGTTTAATTTAACCGAGCAGCTGGAGGTTGGACATTTCTCTCACAGAGCATATTTAATGAAAGTAATAATGTTTAAACTGCAGAGACTAAATTAAATATCAGTCAGTCTTTGTCTCTAACAGTCCTGCTGCCTCAAAGAGCACAAGAGCTCCAAATGTGGATTAATCCGCTGCTGGAAGTAGTCCCCACTAAATGCACTATTCACTCCTGTTTGACAGTTTTTTAAATATATTTATGAGATTTATGTCTTCATTAAGAACCAACGAGCTGCAGCTGAGAGCCATTAACGGGCAGGACAAACTGTTTAATTATGGGTATTCATCTTTTCATGGGATTTGTCAGCAATAACAAAAATGGAGAAACCATCCGTCTTCTTCCTCGTATCCGGGGTCGTGGTGGCAGCAGTTTTAGCAGGGCGCTCCAGATGTTCTTCTCCCCAGCAAAACATTTCAGCATTCCAGGATCCCGAGGCGCTTCTAGGCTGGGATGGATGGGCTCTGTAGTCCCTCCAGCGGGTTCTGGGTCTGTCCCGGGTTCTCCTCGGAAGTTGGCGAACCACCTCAGCTGGCTCCTTTTGACATGAAGGAGCAGCAGCTTCAGAGGAAGCTCGTTTCAGCCGCTTGTATCTGCAATCTCGTTCTTTCAGTCACCACCCAGAGCTCATGACCAGAGGTGAGGGTTGGAACTTAGATGGACTGGACTCGGTCACCAGCACTGTCCTTTTTTAAGAGGCATAAAAGAAACAAGCTGCATATTTGCAGCACATTTTACGTGTGACAGAAGGTCTCTGTACGTTGAACGGCTTGTCCTCTGCTCACAGCTGTTCCACTGTTTTTGTGTCGACTGGCCACTTTTTAAAGTGTTTCGTGGGTGTGAAAGAGGTTCTGATCCAGACTTGGCTAAAGTTGTGATCGCCGTGCAGGTTGTGGCGCAAAGGAAGCAGAGCAGGTTGTTTTTAAAGAACCACATTTCTTTTTTTAAGTTTTTATATGGAAAACTTGTGTTATTATGCTGATTTTCAACATTTTCCCCAAGAAGTGTTAAAAGAGCCTTTGCTGTGCGCACCACAGTTATGAATTATGACTAGACACACACAGCCTTTAATAGAATATAGCTGTGAGGGGGAGGTGTCGGGTCGGGGAAGCATAAGATTGACTTTCTACAGCATAAATCAAAATAAAACTGCTGCCGCTTTAGAGGTCAATACTGCATAATGAGTAAAAACAATAAAACAATGTGACATTTCTGACCTCAGTTATTCAGTTATGCAAAGGTAATAATTCCTGGAGCTGCAAACCGAGGCGGAGGTAGATTTTTATGAGCATCAGACACTAATAAACACAATTTATATTCGTTTAAACAAGCAAAGAAATGAATAGTAGTTATAAATGATGAATCTTCGTGAGGTTTGAGATAAACACAGTTTAAATATTCATGTTGTCATGCAATAATCATGAACCCACTCCCATCTACACATAAACATGTCGCTCACTCTGCACACACACACACCCACACACTCCTCGTCACACCTCCATCCGTGCTTACAGTAAATACAGCGAAGCTACATTTGAGGACGGAGGCTACAAACCTGAAAGGACTGAAAACACGCAGCAGACGGGCGGGAGCCTCGAGGGAAGTTTAATGTTTCCAACCTGCTGAAAGGAAAGATTAAATCTCTCCCCTGACTAAATCAAATGAAGCGATGACGCAGGATGACGGCCGTGCTTGAAGTACACGAACACATCATCGAATGCTGCCTCCACCGGCATTAATCCTCTCTCAGTGTGAACTGACACTCAGCAGGAAGAAGATGAAGGTGGAAGGAGGATGAAGATGGTGATGACGGCTCTGCCACGCTAATTGCTCTGTGCAGATATTTATATATTTCAGTCCTAAAGTTACTGAATGAGCTTGTAAAGATGTGACGTCCTGCTCCTGCTGATTAATTGGACAAATTTGCAGGATTTATTAAAGGGCTGTTCCAGAAGTTTAGACTTATAAAAGAAAGGCGGAAAGCACTTTAATCTTTAGTCTCTAGTACAGTTCATCCTCGGCTTCTAAGCTGACCTTGAACCTCGTTCAGGGTCCCTGTGTGGTTTCAGGGTTAAGATGCCGGTCCAGCTGGAGACTTTTGTTGCATCCTTCTCTCTCTTCTTTGTTTCCTGTCATCTACACCGTTCACCTGATTTGGATGTAAATACCCTCAAATTAAAGCTGAAAGTCTGCAGTTAAAGCACATCTTGTTCGTTTTATTTAAAATCCGCTGTGGTGGTGTGTAGAGCCAAAGAGATTAGAATTGTGTCGATGTCCCAATATTTATGGACCTGACTGTATAGTGGAAAGATGACAGGAAACAAAGAAGAGAGAGAAGGATGCAACAAAAGTCTCCGGCTGGACCGGAGCCGGGGACGTTGTAGTTCATGTGGTTCGGGCACCTTTACCCCGAAACCACACAGGGACCCTGAACGCAACCAACGTCACACATCAAGGTCAACTTACAAGGTTAGAATTGTGTCGGTGTCCCAATATTCATGGACCTGACTGCAGATATCTAATGAAGCCAAAAAAAACCCTTCTTATTTTCTCTTAATCATTTTTCATTTAACAAAAAGAGACTCATGTTGATTAGGGTTAGAGATGGATGATGGGAAGCATAGATGACTAGAAATAAGTTTATCATATCACATACCAGGGTTTAGGAAATTGTGATGATTGTCATGGAAACAGAGTTTGCTTCTGCAGCACCTGGTGATAGATGTAAATGTCGGGTAGCGGTGCATTGTGTGTGTGTGAGCTGTGAAGATGCTATTTTTGTTGTTCTGTCATACAATCAGCCATGAGCGAGCGTAGGCAGAGAAAGGCCACCGCGGTGCGACCGGTTCTGACCGCCTGGCATCACTCGGTGTCCGGGCTCGTGTTTTTTTACTGCAGTCGACGGTTCTCCCTCCAAACCCCATCGGCTCTGCTTCAGAGTAAATATAGAGCTGCCTGCCTTTAATAAGAAACCCAATCAGGTGGTTTCCTGACCTCTCGCTCACACACACACACACACACACACGCACACACACACACACACACACACACACAGAGACAGACGGTCATGAGAGACATTCCAGTCATGTCCTCCTGACCCCGTTAAACACAGAAGCAGCACATTAGCTGTGCATGAATGAGGACAATGTTTACGTGTGAACAGTCCTGTTTGTCGGGCGCACGTTAACCGACAGCCTGCGGTTATTTGTTGTGATTTCAGCTTTGACCCATTTGTAGGAACTCGGATGATGAATGACGAGATATCTGAAACACAGAGCTCGCTCAGGGAAGATGAAGCAACATGAAACCAGATGTGTTTGGTAACACAAAGTTATTTATTGACAGGAGCTCAGATTAGTAATCTATAAAAAACGGAGTGAATAAGAGTCTTCTATTAATGTCTTTCCTTTTGCTTCTATTCTCCAGATTCAGGTCAGATCTCCTGAAATAAAAGCACAGCGTGTGTCCTGATGTCTCATCTTTTCTTTCTCATGTCTCGTCTCCAGTCCAGCCGAGTCACGGCAGTGCTGCAGCAGCTGCCGCTCAGCAGGGAGGCTACGAGATCCCGGCCCGTCTGAGGACCCTCCACAACCTGGTGATCCAGTACGCCTCTCAGGGCAGGTACGAGGTGGCTGTGCCCCTCTGCAAACAGGCCCTGGAAGACCTGGAGAAGACCTCTGGACACGACCACCCAGATGTGGCCACCATGCTCAACATCCTCGCCCTTGTTTACAGGTTGGTCTGTCAGATCTTTATTCTGCAGGAGGCGGGGAGCTCTGTTTGTATTTCGAGGTTTTCAGAACAGAAGAAAGAAGAAACACACCTGTTAGTTTCATCTTATTACAGACATTATCGTGTGCATGACACTGAAACAGGAACCTGCTATTTAAATCACAGATTTTGATGCTGAGCTTCCAGTTTCTTTTACAAATGACTGTTGAGTCCCTAAACTTTAGCTGTTGCTCAGACGATCTTTGTCTCCATCACACAGTGTCCTGTTCTCCATGTCTCCATGTTTTACAACCTAAAAACATGAACGATCATTCAGAAATACAAAGTCATCCACTTTTATCCACCTGAATGTACAGAATCAACCTTTTGTGACAGATCATCCCAAACTTTTGAACTTTATCTGTTTGGAAAAGATCCGCCATGCAGGCCAGTGTCGACGTATTTTTCAGAATCTGTTTTTCTCTGTTAAGTTCAGTCAGTGTTTGGAGAAACATTCAGTTTGCTGGAAACGGTTTCCTCCGTCACGCTGGCAGCCCCATGAAAACAAAAGTCTCCACGAGCTTGTAAATCCTTAAAGACTTCTTTAGAGACAAGCCCGCCTGTGATTTCAGAACTCCAGCTTCTCAGTAAAAGCTTCTAGTGTTTGTTCGTATCAGTGTTTAGTAGTCATCAGTGAAAGGAATGTTTTTAACCTTGCTGATTATCTTCAGATACAGAAACCAGAGATGTGATAATGGTTTTGTTGTCTTTATGTCACCTTCACAACGCAGAAGCATGTCCCTTGAAACCTTTGGCAACAGCCCTCAGAGGAGTGTGTGTCAGGCCTCTATAGGACCTCCAAATGATAGTTGCATGCCTTTCTACGTCAGACGTGGAGCATAGCAAACACAGCAGACACAACCAGAGATTTACAGTACAGTAAGAGAACTGGAAGAGCTTTAAGAAGAACAAAAGGACACACAAGAGCTGAGCGAGTGTTTTACAGGGGTTGATCCTGTGTTTTCACCTCCACAATCCATCTCCTCCGCTGAATAGTCCGAGCAGTTCTTGGTTTGGTTACACTGAAGGAATGAGAGACTGAGTCGACTTGTTGTCAGCAGACTGTTGCACCGACTGTGGGAACGGCTGCCAAGCTATTCGGGCCACGTCGCCTGAAAATAATGAGCCGTTAGATAAAATAGTTAGCATGGTTTATGTTTCTTTTCTTTGTGTGTTCGTCGGTTATTCTGTCCATCTGTGTGAGTTTGTGTATTTCTGTCTCACTGCTGTCTCACACTTCTGTCTGTCAGGGATCAGAACAAATACAAGGAGGCAGCCAACCTGCTGAACGACGCGCTGGCCATCAGGGAGAAGACTCTAGGCAGGGACCATCCAGCTGTGAGTACACCTCCCTCTGCGATAACACCAGGGATATTCAGATAAATGTGTTATCCTGTATCTCAGTTCAACATAATATAACATAACACTGACTGTACTTGCAGTCAGCTGCAGAAAAACATGTTTTAAGAGATAAAAGATCAAGAATAAATATAAACCTAACCCAAGAAACACAAGAAACATTCCTGCTGAGAGTTGGATCAGAAAACTGTGACCACCGGCTTGTCTGTACAGTTGATATGAAGCTGCAGCAGATCAGCTCAGCATAAAGATTAGAAACGGCTAGCTGTATCATCCAAAGGTATTTATTTAATGTATGGTGCAAGAGCGTGTATTAATCTGATAGACGTGTATTTGAACAGCTGTATACCACAAACGCTGAATGATTTCTGTTGTGCATCCTGGCTCAGGGTAAACCTTCATAAAACATGAACAAATACAAACCACAGAACTTTCTTCAGTCAGTCAAAGTGTTAACATTCAGCGAACTCTACAGGAGATCAACTCTTCTTCACAGTGATTGGTTAAGTTCAGGCATGAGGAGTCAGACTGGTTAGGGTTGGGGTAAGACTATCAGTCAGGGGGTCATGGGGTCATCGGGTCATGACCCATAACAGGACGCTGCTGGCAAAAAGCAGGCTCGTGTTTCTGGATTATAAATGACATGATAACTGATCGTGCAAAGGCATGCAACACCTAATCCAGCATTTTAGGCTGTGTCAGTATCAGAACACCATTAATACATTTATTTAATCCAGAAGTTTTTGTGGTTTTATGATGAGTAGCATTCTGTTCATATTCACAGACACCGGAGTGTATCGATGTTCTCATCAATAAATGTATCTCTTGTTTAAAGCAGTAATGCTGCATCCTGACTGTAGTGTAATAAACACTTTGCAGTCAATGGAAAAAGAAAAAGTTCTTATATTTTTATATATATACTTCACATTCGAGCCCTCAGCCATCGTTTCCTTTTTCCTCTCACTGTTACCTTCACTCTTTCCTCGAACCTGTTTTTGGCTCCTGTTGTTCCAGTTTCCCCATCAGGGATCAATAAAATTCATTTAGAGATATTTTACCTCGCTCCCTTCAGGTAACACATAAAACAACACAGACAGCCAAAGTAATGTTTGAATTGCAGCTCAGAGGCATGTATCGTTATTAAAGAGCCCACGAGGTGACTGATGAGTTTCAGAGTTTGAAGGAGCTGGTTCACAACCACATGCTGGATGCATAAAGAGTCATTTCACCATTTTAGAGCCACCGTTATACATTTTAAATCGTCACTATCCAACATGGTGGCTCCGCTCTGGGACAGTCACAGCAGATTTAATGAATAATTGACTCCGGCCTGTTCTCACACCTGTTTGTCAGTGTCTCTGTGAACACACACAGCCGGGCAACTAACTGTGTTAACTCCAGCAGGCCTGTGTCTCCACTGTCTGGACCATCACTCTCCACTTTGTGAAGCTGAGGTTAGCCCTGCTCTCTCCTCGCCTCCCACCTCCATCCTCCCTCCCTGTCACCAGTCCCTGATCGTTCTTTTGCACAAGGAAATCATAGTTTGGCAACATTATAGTCCGTTATCTGGCCCTGATTCACCGTATCTTGATTTTTTTCTTGTTTCTAATCTTTAATCTCTTCTTGCATTTCTTTTTTTGTCTGATTTCAATGTTCAGTATTGAGAACTGGTTCTAAATTAACAAAAGCCTCGTATTTGAATTCAGGTTTGAACTTGCTGGCTCGTACCAGCAGGTATTTGACTGATTCGGAGGTCTGGAGCTTTGCCAGTTTGGTGTCAGGTGAAGGTTGGGCCTCGGCATGGTGACTCTGGCTCATGAGGACGTGCACTGTCGTCTCTCTGGTTGGGGAATAGCTGAAAGCAGGAGTGGCTGGCCTCGCCTTTAAACTCATTTCAGAGGGCGTTCGGGCCAATGTGGAAATGGTTAAGAGCCCCCGGCTGATCACTGCTGTGTTGGAGCTCTCCCCAAAGACAAACAAGAAGCCTCTGATTGTGGTTCCTGCCTACGCATCGAATGAGAAGCACTTTGAAGTTATCCAGCTTGAGTCCATGGATCTACAGGGGGGTGACGGAGAAACCTGGAGGAGGAGCGACCTCTCTGATCTGGACCGGATTGATGTTCTGCTTTTGGACATAACAAAGTTCATTCAGTAGTTAATTAATGAGTCAAGCTCAGGAACAAAGTGAGAGAACAGTCTTCTCCCTTTACGCTGTCCTCTGTTTCTATCCCTCCATCACTCCACTCCACCTATCGTCTTTCTGAATGAGCTTCTCCCCTCACCTCCTCCCTCCCTCCCTCCTTTCCTCCCACATGGAGACCAGAGCCGGTCTGAATCAGAGATCAGAGGTGACCTCCCGGCGCCTCTCTTAGTCTCCCTCCTCCCCCCCGAGTTCACATGTCAGAGATTCATCACGATTGGGATCAAATTACAGCCCGCCATAATCACTTCCTGTTTCCGCACGTCTTCTTCCTCCTACCTCGTTAATCGCTCTCTCACCAGATCACTGACACTATGGCGCTGTGGTGTGGAGAACACATGCGGTGAAGATCAGCTCGTCACCTGCTCTGAAAACTATTTTAAAAAATAACGAGTGTGTTTGTGTGTCCGCCAGGTCGCCGCCACCCTCAACAACCTGGCTGTCCTGTACGGGAAGAGAGGGAAGTACAAGGAAGCAGAGCCGCTGTGCAAGAGAGCGCTGGAGATCAGAGAAAAGGTGGGTCAAAGGTCAAACAGGGACCAAACCGAACAGTTCACCACTGCTACAGCAGATGTGCTCACAGTTTATTCCTCTGACACATGTTTTAAATCAAACCGAAGACTTCATCGTCTGAACTCTTTAGTTACAAACTGTCACCTCCTCCAGCCCGACGCTCAGAACTTCAACACGTAGAGCTGTGATTGGAGTAGGAGTTTACAAATGAGCCGTGCTGTTTAAGATCACTTTGCTGGATGTGATGAGTTCAGATTTTAAATTCTAACCCAGGAATAAAGAAGAAATTAGTTAAATGTGCTTTGAATGGTGTGAATAACTCATCGTTCAGTGAAGAAACACTTCTTATTCTGTGTCTTCTCTGTCCTCAGAGACGTCAGCTTTGGTTGAGCTGGGCGATTTCATTTTTTGTTCTACTTAAACTCCGACGATCTGGATGAGGTTAAATGATTTGCCACTGAGCAGAGACAGTCGTGACTGGTTGGCGTTATAACCTGGTATTAAAGCTTTAAAAACATGTTGAAGCTGAATAAGAAGAACAGTATTTTGTTCAGCAGACAGACATGCTGGTCGGGTTTGGTCTTTTCGTCGGATCACCGGACCCTGACTGTGTCTCAGGTGACTGAGCGGGTCGTCTGCTGATTGCAGGCTCTGCGTTTCCATTGACACATTTCCTGCCGTCCACATGTCAAAAGTGTCCTTGACACTGAAACCTGGTTTGTTCCTCGGCCGCTGGAGATGTACAAACCGGTGCGTTCCTATTTGCAGATCCTGAGCTCAGATTAATGGGAAGGTTTGTATCAGGAAGGGCATCCGGCACAAAAAGCCTGCGCTAAATCAAATATGCGGATCATCAGATCTCAAACAGATGATCCGCTGTGGGCGACCCTCCGGAGAGCAGCCCAAATGAGAGGGGAGGAAAGATTACAATGATTTAAATGAGACAAAACAATGAGAACACACAGCACCACAGCGTCAAAGTTTCAGACTTAAAGCACCAAATGAGTATTTAATTAAGTCTTAATGAAGCAAAGACCCTGACTGTCCTCTGACGATGCTTGAGAAAGAAAGACGGCGTCTCCTTTCTCTGATGTCTTTGTTGATCTGAAACTAATTCTCAGTAAATATTTGGTTAAGACGTGGATTCAGTCAGTGATCTGTAAGTAGAGGCTCTTTTGCCTAATTTTAGATGATGGTAGTATTTCTAAGAGCTTCCCAGAAAGCCACCACAGACTGCAGCACTTTTGGTATTTGGAGTCCGTCAATAAACACAATCAATTCCTCAGCAGCACCCGCAGCTCGTCGGTCGGTCGCTGCATGCGGCTTATGGCAATCCTTTTTCCAGCTAACGATGTTTACAGGGGAGCTGTCAGATGTGTTAGGCTGTGCGGAGGAGGAGGCGTGGGAGGTGGCACCGCACAGAGAGCTCCTGCACCATCCCGCGGATCAGACACACCGAGAGGCTGACGGCCTCCAACAGGGAGGGAGATGATCCTGTGGTGCTCAGGAGGGGTTTGATCTCAGACCTCCTACAGACTCATACTGCAGGAATCTGAAGCCAAAGATCCTCCAACATACAAACAACAAGCTGCTCGGTTTAACTTCTCACCCTGTGCTTTCGTTCAAACATTTCTGCAGTGTTTCTAATGAAGCCTCTCTTAATATCCATTCCTCTTTCACATTCTCTCCTCCGTCTTCCTGTTTAAATCTCTTTTTCCTTCCTGGCTCTTTCCAAAGTCTCAGCTTCTTCTTTTCTCTCTGATCTCTCTCTCTCTCTCTTTGCCTCAGATAAAACCGTCTCTGCAGTTTTTTTCTTTCAGGTCTAGCCATCTAACGATCCTCCTGCATCTCTTTCATGCTTGTTACGCTCGCCTCTGAAGGCTGTAAGCCTCCTCAGCTTACACCTCTCTCATCATCCACTTTGAAAGATTTTCCTGTCTCATTCTTTTGGCTCCATGCAGACAGGAAAATGTCTGTTGTGTTTGTCCACTGCAAACAAGCGGGCCAAGAGTCCACCAATCTGCCACGGGTCAAAATATTTTTGGACACAACTTTATATAGGTTAGATTGAAGTTACAGATTTCCTAATATAGTGAATTTATGGGTCCAATATAATATTATACAATAAACTATGCAGGTTGTTGTTGTGTGACGTTAAAGGTTAATTTACAAGATCAGCAGCGTCACAAACGAACGTGTCAGCACAACCTGGCACTCTTTGTTTTTCCAGGAAAGAGTTAACAGGAGTTAAAACTGGGTTACACATTTAAAGGTTGACGAGTAAACACCAATGTTGAAATGAGTGAAACAAAGTGGCTGCCTACCACCCACAGTCCCCTACACCTGGTCACAGTCCGGTCGTTCACCACACGGAGCTGTCGACCAAATGGCACAGTTAGGACACAGGTTGTTGTTTCTTTGTGTTTGATGTAATGGCCGTTGTTTTAACCTCCCACCCTCTCTCGCTCTCTCTTTCTCTCTCTCTCTCCTCCGCTTGTTTCCGCCCCAGGTGCTGGGGAAGGACCACCCAGATGTGGCCAAGCAGCTGAACAACCTGGCCCTGCTGTGTCAGAACCAGGGCAAGTACGACGAGGTGGAATACTACTACATGAGAGCGCTGGAGATCTACCAGACCAAACTGGGCCCGGACGACCCCAACGTGGCCAAGACCAAGAACAACCTGGTGAGGGGGGTGGAGGCGGAGGCGGAGTAAATCTTTCACTGATGGAGGATTCTTTTATGTACAGACGCCTCCTTGTTTTGGACTATCTGGCTCTTTGTTTCCCCTCCAAAGAGCAGAACTGTCGAGACAGATAATGAGTATTTATGCAGTAATTTACATCAGAATATATTTGTGTTGTTGTTGCTTTGACTGTATTTGTAGATGTGAAACGTACAACACTTTTTGTTTCTGAAGAATAAGTGTGTAATCAGTGTAACGCTGACTCCTGATGTTTGTGTTTTTCAGGCGTCTTGTTACCTGAAACAGGGCAAGTTCAAGCAGGCTGAAACTCTGTATAAAGAAATCCTCACCCGCGCACACGAGAGGGAGTTCGGCTCCGTCGACGGTACGACGCGTGAAATACACGTTCACATTTCAGCCTCTATCTTCACACTCAGACACAGTCAGACACTCACTCTCTTCTTCTGATGTAAAGGTTAATATTTTCAGGCTGACGTAAACAAAACGACCTTTCAGCTGAAAAATAAAAACTTCTTCAGACGTCCGAGTGAACGTCTGCCAGAACTGATTCACTCTTTTCTTTCATGTTTCTCTGCAGATGAGAACAAACCGATATGGATGCATGCTGAGGAGAGAGAGGAACAAAGCAAGGTGAGCAAAAAGAGTCATTCACTCATTAACGAAGTTTAAATCTTACGTCTATTAACGACGATCACATGAACTGAAGGTTTCACTGATGGCAGCTTTAAAGTGCTCTCGACAGCTCATGATGTTATTTCAGATGGAATAGGAAGGATTGACTTTACAAAGAGCTGGATTAGCAGATTAAGTCTCAATAATAACCAACTAATGCTGATGGTGTGAGTAGCCGACTTTCCCGGCGAGGAGTTTATTTTCGTCACGGTTTGAAAGCTTTAGTCGTTCAGGGGGAAGAATCCTGACTCCACTGCTGCATAATCCCTCCACCAAACACCCCTTCATGTGATCTTTGATGGTATTAAACAAGAAACGGGTTAATTTTGATCCTTTTAATGCACAAGTCACATTTTAAGGTCATGGCTTCGTGCTACTTGTCCAGACTGATGAACGTGAGTTTTGTCTTGCAGGGGAAGCAGAAGGACGGCTCGCCGTTTGGAGAATATGGAGGCTGGTACAAAGCCTGTAAAGTCGACAGGTCAGTTTGAAGAATTCACTGTTGATGATGATGAAGGTGAAGATTCTACTGCAATGCCCTTTACATTGGCCTCTTCAGGTCAGCTTCTGTTAGAGGTCCTTAGGTCGAGATTTAAACAGCGGGGCGATCGTTGTTTTGCCGTCGCTGCTCCCAGACTGTGGAACAAACTGATCTCAGCCTTTTTAAATCGAAGCTTAAGACTTCTTTAGATTGCCGTTTAATTCTGACTAGAGCAGTACTGTTTCTCAGGTGTACTCATTCTGTCTGCTTCTTTCTATGTATCTCTAGAAAGCTTTAAAACCCCGCAGCGCTGCAGCACTTTTAATTGTATTTATTTGTTATGTATCTGCCATGTATTGTCTTATGGCTTCGTCGTAAAGCACTTTGGGTACTGTTCAGCTATACAAATAAACTTGATTTGATTTTGATTTGATCTCAGCAGCAGGAAACAAAAGAGTTCAAATGTATTCACAGTTTTTCAAACACAGAAAAGTCCCTCAAGGATTAAAAGAAAAACGCTGAAGCCGCTCGAACGCCACCGATGTCAAACCGCAGTTTCTGATTTGTGACCCTTTAATACAATAATGTCTACTTTAGACCCTCATCACTGCTTCTATGTGACTGTTGTGACTATTTGAATCAATCTTTTGCTTCAATCTTTTTCTTAATCCATTAATTTGCTTGAAAAACTGTAAATTTTCAAGGACAGTCTGCAAAAATAAACATAATTATGTGCAGCAAAAATGTTTTTACAAGGCAAATCAGAGTTTGTTTTACTGCTACATCTAAAGAACAAAGATCAAATCTAAGTATTAATCTGTTTATTTCGCAGTAAATGTGGATGTGTCGTCTATAAATAAGTGATATTTCTCTTTCTGCAGCCCCACAGTGACCACCACCCTGAAGAACCTGGGTGCCCTCTACAGGCGGCAGGGCAAGTTCGAGGCGGCCGAGACGCTGGAGGAAGCCGCCATGCGCTCCAGAAAGCAGGTGTGTGGTGTCAGGATGGTGTGAAAACCTCAGCTCAGCATTTATGGCAGATTAAAAGACGAAGAGGAGGTTCATGAGGAGCCTGCAGCTCTGATGGTGTTACTTAAGAGACTTAATGGAGTCTCCTGTGCAGAAGAAGGAGGTGGCTTTTATCCTGAATTAAATCCTTCCAGGAGCGAGGAGCTCTGATGACGGCTATGTTTTGATAGTTTTACTGTCTGTGTAACGTAAGAAGGAGAACAACACTGATCACAGTTCTACAGTTTGACGCTCTGTGTTTTTCCCCTCGTGAATAATTTAGTCTCCAGACGGGGATCATAGGAAGCCGCCCATGCATCAGTGTGCACTGCGGTTTCACAGTCGAATCGTGCCAGAGGCTGCTGGAGTTTGCCAACATGTCTCTGAAGATAAATCCCGCTGACTCCGCTTTTAAATATCAAATGTATTCTTCACCGTGCAGATTGATGTATGTGCGGAGTTCGAGACGTCCATCTGCTGAACATCTGCTGAACACATGGACACATTTTCCTTTGAGGGAGAAACACATAATGATCATGTATCTATGAAATATGTTTAGTGTTGGTTTCACTTTTCTAGCTGCGTCCTTCAGTCAGACGTGAGTTTACACAGAAGAAGTTTTTCCCTGAATAAACTTTTGCAACTGACTTTTTGATTTAGTTGTTAGTCTCAGTTTAAGTGTCTGTGTCCATCAGGTCCTGGCTTCAGTTCAGCAGGTGGTAGAAGTCTATTTTAATATTAATTGGATGAACTTGTACTTGTTCCTGTCACCCATACAGGGTCCATGAGTGTGACACGCTGCAGGTGACAGCGGCGCTCAGGGTTTGCTGTAATTGGATTATTTGAATTGACATTTATTACTGCTTTGCGTGTCTGTGTGTGTCTGTGTCTGTGTTTCAGGGTCTGGACACCGTTCATAAGCAGCGCGTGGCGGAGGTCCTGAGCGAGCCCGAGGCCCGCGAGAAGCAGCGAAGCCGCGAGAGTTTGACCTCCGACACGGTGAAATACGAGAGCGGGCCAGACGGTGGCGAGGAAGTGAGTATGAGCGTGGAGTGGAACGGGGTAAGTACAGTACACAGCCCTCATCACGCTACTGAGAGTCCTCAGACATGCTGAGACCACAGACAGACAGCCTGCGTCTTTCTGGACAGAAGCCACATACGAAGAGATCCGGTCATATTGAAACACATAAATTACGTTTATATCACAACATGTGGAGTGAGTCATCTTCTTTAAACATGAACCAGAAAACATTCTGGAGTATTATGGGTAGAAATATATGGATGTTGTTGGTTTTTATCATGTAATATGCATAACTATGCTCCCTCTGTCATAATAATTAAATAACGTCAGAAAACAACTTTATCATTGTTATTCATAAAAGTTCATAAAGAAAATTAAACAGTGTGATTTCTCCTTTAAAGGCACAAAAACTGGTGTTTTATTTTGAAGTTTTGAGTTCGATAAGGATTTATATTTCTGTTTTTTAGGTACCATTAACCACCTCATTATAGTTACATTGTTTTCTGAGTGGGCGGCTCATTTACAGACGCATTTCTCTGGATTAATCATTCGATTCTCTGTCTATAAAACACAGAGAGTCGCTCGTTTTCACAATATGGGACCTTTAATAAGTTAAATATGTGATATAGAACTCAGTGCACGTCTACATCAAAGATTTGAATAAAGACAAATTGTCTCGTTTGTATTTGACAAACATTAAAACATTAAGATGAGCTCCTCCTCCATGTAAATGTGATTCAGTGGCTTCAGTCAGAAAGACGCGCTGAGGTTGTTTCTGTTCTCAGTGAATCTCTTTAAATTCTTCACGTTCCACGCTGATAAATGCTGATTGACTGTCAGATTCACTGCAGCACTTCTTGTTTTTCACTCTCACACTGACTTTATTAATAAAAACCAAGAAGCTGCTCTGCGCAGACGCTCATTGGTCGGATCTTAGATCTGACAGTAGCTGCTTCAGTCGTAGTGTTTTCACATTGACACCGTGCTTTGGTCTTAATAAACACTAAACTTTCTTCCAAACTAACTCTGAGTCTTTAAAAACTGCTTCCTCAGCAGTAAAGTCTAAACTCTGGTTACACGTGTCGACTCTAACTCCGTCTGCTGCAGAGCCCGATCTCTAACGAGCTGCTACCTTTCACAGTATCTGCAGTGTTTCCTCTAGTGACTGCAGTGACTGCAGAACATGTAGATGCTGAGTCCCTGCAGGCTGCTGCTGCTGCTGCTGCTCACATAGCAACTGTAGTCATAGCGCCCTGAACAACCAATCAGCATCTCCACCCGTACCTCTCGCTGTGGCTCTGGGAGGTTTGGTGTGAGACACATCAGTGTGTCCTGTCAGCCACTTATTAGCATACAGCCTCACAGCACCACCAGCTGATCTCTGGACCCGTTTCTATCAGGAAAGCAGCCCGTGTTGTCTGGAAAGAGCTTCATCTGGAAGTAGAGTTTATTATTAAATTAATAATTAAATGAAGTCAATAAGAAAACCTGAATATCTGAAAAGACGCCTGATTGGAAAGATCAAACTTTGTAGATCACAGACAGGAGACACATAACACGTAATGGGAATTAACACTGCGATAATATTATCTTTAACAAATGATGCATTTTACTTCACATGCTCAACATTAAACAACATTTATACACTGAGCAGCTACAGCAACCTTAAAGGGTCAAAACTAAACCACCACCAGCACAGGGCAGCTCATATACTGAACGTATATACTGTATATTTATATTTATATTATTCCTAAAGCACTTTGTGCTGAGCAGAAACAGCTTGATGTGTTTTTAAATATACAGTCACCATATGTCGAGGTGTTTGTCTAATAAGAATAAAATACAGAATGAATCTGATCTAGTATAATGTGAAAATAATATAAACATATAATAAACTGTGTATTAAATACTATAGTCGCAGTACTTTGCAGTTCTGGGTATTTTTCCCCGTCTTCGTTTTTTTACTTTCCAACCTGTCAAATAAAATCTTCACTTCCACTTCAGCTCTCTCCACTGTCAGCTGTGAAAACTGCTTTCCTCTTATTTTTATGACGAGCACGGCGACTCTTCAGTGTGTTCATCTGACTCCACATGGGCTCTGTACTGTACTCCTTCTATGTGTGTGTGTGTGTGTGTGTGTGTGTGTGTCTGTGTGTGTGTGTGAACATGTGAGTGTGTCCGTGTGACGAGCTGCTGTCTGAGTTTGTCGAGACATTTCTCTCCTCTTTATTCCTTCCTGTGCTTCGTCTGTCAGCATGATAGCAGCCAAGCTTCACATTTAAAACACAATAAATACATTTAAATTCATATTTCAGACGTTTAACTGATGAATAACTTCAGTTTAAAGCTGAAATTATTTATTTTAATCAACATTTTTGAGCCTGCTGCTTCTCTTGGTGAGGCAAAAAAAGCAGTTTCAAGAGCTTTGATGGATATTTTTGTTCCTGTGTAGCTGAAAAATGCGACAACACAAAGAAATGTTTCTGTCTGAGCTCGTAATATATGAAATTATCAACAACATCTGCCTGGCTGCTCTCATCTGCATCCTCCTCTGTGTTTTTCCTGTGATGCTCTAACCTTGTTTTAACTTGATGTAAACGTTCTAACAACGTTCCTGATGCAGACACAGTCTCTCTCCATCATGTTGCAAACGCTCCACCTGCTGGTAAAACCTGTGAATCACAGCACCGTCAGTCAGTTCGTCTGTCAGCGACGTCTCGCTCAGAGTTAATGAATTCATTTTGCTGCTGCTGCCACAGTCGGAGTTTATGTATCCAAATCTGCCTGACGACTCGACATTCAGTCATATCATATCACACCTGAAGCAGGAAGTGTGAACGGTGTCTAGACAGAGCTGATGATAACTCGTCGCCTGTCTGTCTGTCTGTCTGTCTGTCTGTCTGTCTATCTGCACCATCTCTTCCTCTTCGGTTTGTTTTGGAGCTCTGAACGCGTCCGTGGGCGAGAGCCCGCACGGTTTGGACCGGACGGCTGAAGACGGCCTCAGAAAAGACGAATCTGTCTCGTTAGTCTAAAACAAACTTTAACTTTCTGACTCTGCATCACGTGTTTGGTCCATTAAAGGACGATGGAAGTGATGGGTCATTGAAATTCATTTATTTATGCTTCTAATTTAATCTTTAATTATAAAATGTCTCAGTAATTCATCTTGATCTGTCTCAAACTCTTGAGAATAAACAGCCAAACACTTAATTTATCCCGGTTTAGTTACCAGAACAGTCTCTCACAGTTTATTGAAGTTTCTAATCAGAATTTGTTGCTTCGTCTCCGTCTGATGCACAAACTGGTGGAGAGTTTCTGTGTCTGATCTGCTCGATGAACTCACCTCTTCTCTTCCTCCACTGTTCTTCTTCATCTCCTTCCTTCCTCCATCTTTAATGACTTCTTTCAAACTGTCCGTGTCTTCTCTTCTCTTCTTCTCTTCTTCTCTTCCTGCTCCGTCTGGCTGGCAGGCATAACTCCAGATGCCTTGTAACGGTTCTAAAAACTTGTCTTCTGCATGACGGACGCCTCGCCTCACCTCACCTCGCCTCAACCCGCTCCAGCTTTGCAGTTTTCTTCAGCTCTCTTTCTCCTCCTCCTCCGGGTTCTGGTGGGATTCTCCGAACCAGAGCGATAATGTTGCTTTTTTTAAGGAGTGTGTTGTGTGTGTCTAAACTCCTGCTTGAAGCACTCGACTGTGTGTTATCTGCTGTGGGCGGGAGAGGACGGGGTGAAGTTTCTTTGTGGCGACATTAAACTTGTGCTTCTTATGTTCTTCCTGCTGTCCTCTAACACAAACCTCCTCTGCTTCCTCTTTTGTCTTTAAACTGTAGTTTCATTGGCTGTAGACTTCAATAGGCGGTTTGAAGAATCTTTAGGGACGACTGACAGTAAACCAAATTCTCTGCTTCCTACCTTGTTCTCTCAGACGTCCTTTAAAGCTCGACTCTGTTCATTTCGACCTGGACTGAATCTTAAAATTTCAGAATACAACCTGCTGCTCTGCTTTAAAAGAGTTATCTTATCTGTAAAGAATCATCCAGCTGCTTCAAAGATGTCTCGGTAAAACAGCTGCTGAGCGGCTCAGATCAGCCGGGCAGTCAGATAAATGTGATTAACTGTAGGAAGGACTAAAGCCCATAAAAAGAAAGCTCTGGGTTCAAATACTGAAGTGTACTATCTAATCCAGCATCAACGTGGTGAAGTGTGAAGACCACGTCTGGTTTGTTTTGGGCAAAAGATTCAAATATTTAAACCTTCCAGGTCTGAAATGATCTGAGTTGAAGCTTCCTCCTCGTCCCTTCTGTCGTCTGTCGAGCGTTCACAAACTCATTCGTGGTGACTCGAAGCTCGTAGTGATTCAACGCGTTGTAAATAACATCAGCGTAACTCGTCAGCATGATCGAGAGCGCCGTTGGTCGTGGCTCCGTGGGTTCCTGCTCCTTTAGTAGTCATTAGGTCGTCGCTCTGTGTGTCATCTGTTCGTAACGATATCGGACTAAACTACGAGAGGACACGTGCGAGGTGGCAGGATCCATGCACGATGTGTTTAAATTAAAGAACAGAGGATGTCAAATTTAACGAACACGAAGCCTGGACATCGTGCATCCAGCCTGCTCACCTCCTGTATATCTGTACATAGATGTCAGCTCGGGTGGGTGCAGAGAGTTTGTGAATTGAAATAGTCTCCTCGTCTCGGCTCCTGCTAATAATCTTCTGCGTGTCCTGTCCTGTTTGTGCATCTTTTCTTAACTTATAATAAAACCTAAACTCTTTGCTCACCTGAACCTGCCTGTCGGCTCTTTGTGTGCTCCTTCTCTTTTCTGTGTGTGTGTGTGCTCTAAACAATAACACCTCTCAGCAGCAGCACTCCTGAATGAAATCCATCAAACTATCTGAGCATTATTTATTGAATCCAGTGATTAATGTTCATCAGGGGTGAAAAGTTAATCACCGAACCAGGAGAGGAAATTATCCTCCAGAATAAAAGAATACTTCGTTACATTTATTAATGACTTGTAGACAATCCTGATGAAGAATTTAAAGTTTAACTTCAGCCATGTTTGTGCGCCCAAGAGCCGCATCCGGACAGGATCATTTCAACGATTTCTCTGACACAAATTAAACTTCTTAGTGTTTCTGTTTTCAGCGTAAATCTCAGTCACTCAGATTCAGAAGCTTCCTCAGATAAACGAAGTCGAGTGTCAGAGTTTAGATCGTCTCAGTTTGGAGATATTTCAGGCTGACTGGAGGTTTGAGCGTCTGATTGGTCTGCAGGTCGTTGCTGCGCTCGGACGTGTTTGAATGCCTTAATGGGGAAACTACGTCTGAAGCTGTAACCCTCTCAGATTCAAACATTTGTCCCTGTTAGTCACGCAGGAAAGAAAGTCCACTGACTTACACTTTAATGAAAACAGACCTCAGCAGTCTTCCACCTTCCCTCAGAGATGCCTCGTGGTTCAGCCCAACTAAACCTTAAACACCTTTCAACACTCTGACAGTGCAAAACATTCAATACAGAAACTTACAGCAAACACAGTCTGCAGGAAACAGAATGTTCGTATTAAATATGTTTTTATGTTTTGTTCTCTCAGAGGGAAACCAGGTTTGAGCTTCTGTCGTATAAATATTTAACGAGCGTTCATCGTGTTGATCAGTCAGTTTTATTTCATCACAGATAATATCTGAGCTCGTCAGTATGATGTCACTAACTTTACTAATTAGCTCCAGACTGAGTGATTAAAACATCCATGTTAACTGTGGTGGAATACATTTACTCGAGTACTTATTTTGAGGTACTTGTACTTCACTTGAATACATGGATTTGATGTTTTAAGACTCATATTGTACTTTTTACTACACATGACCAACAGCTTTAGTTACTTTGCAGATTCAGGAGAAATAAATGCTCTTCATATGTTATTATTATTATTATTATTTTCACACACACATTACCCAGCATGCAGTACCTCATTACCGGGCCTCAGTTTGAGACTCCGAGGTTGTTTGAATAAATCAAACCGACAGTTTGAGTCCAGAACACGAAGAATCTGCAGCATCTGTCGGCTCGTACACAAATCAAACCCAGACCTGTCGTCAGGCTGACAGGGAGGTGTTAGAGGAGGTGTTAGAGGAGGTGCTGGAGCTCAGACTGAAACCATGTTAGACAAGAACACAGAATAAAGTGCCACGCCACCTCATGGAGGCTGTGTTGACATCAGGATGTCTGTGTTGGAGAAGCTTCAGGAAACATTGAATGAAAGGTTTGAAGGCAGATGGAGACAGATTAAGGTGTTACCTGTCACCTGAACAACGATTCCTGAGTCCGTGCATCTGCATCGTGTATGTTTGCATGGGAAGATGCACTCGTGTGTGTATCTGTGTTGACCAGTGTGAAGTTCTGAGCTGTGTGTATCAGTGTGTATCAGTGTGTGTGAATGAGTGTAACCCTGTGGCATCGTCTTCCATTAGGACGGCTCCGGCTCTCTGAAGAGGAGCGGCTCCTTCAGTAAACTGCGAGCGTCGATACGCCGCAGCAGCGAGAAACTGGTCCGCAAGCTGAAAGGCGGCGGCTCGCCCCGAGACAGCGAGCCCAAAAACCCCGGGTAACTATCCCAACAGACACCCAACTGACCCGCCCGCCCACAGGCGACTCACTTTATGCACTGCAGGCCTGGAGGAACCAGCCGGCCCTCCGGCCTCCGCTCGGCTGGCGTACTAACCAAAAGTTAAAAGGGATTGGCTCTACTTTGCTGGTGGTGAAGTGGTGTAACTCTTACGCTGTGTTTGCACATGAAGTGATGGAGGGAGCTTCTACCGGCACGTTCACGTCACACCTTCTTTTCCCGCCGCGTCGGTTCACCTGTCTGACTCACTGTACGCCGTCCTCCATCGTTTGGTTTGACCTGTCTGAGTGTGAGGGCCACTGTCTGCAAAGAAAAGACACCAGATACATTATATATATTATATATAAGAAAAATTCATAAATATAATAGAAGAAAATAACATCTCAAGAAAGAACTTCTATTACAAGAAAAGGTTTTTCTATTTTCGGAAAAAACATGAAGAGGAAAAGTCAGAGGAAAGTTGCAATGTTTCCGTTTTTAGATATGCGGTGTTATATGTTAAAAAAAAGTGTAATATTTGGATAAAATGTCAAATTTCTGAGAAAAAAAAAGAACTTATAAGAAAAAGTCAGAATAAAGAGAAAGTAGAGCCATGCAATTATAAAATGTATAAAAAAAGTCAACAAACATAAAAAACTGCAGCAGTAAAACAAATAAAATGTATAAAAGCACATTTAAAAAAGTGAAACTTGGAGACATTTTTAGTTTTACGTTGTTACATCTTTAGAAAAAAGCTGTAATATTTATTAATATTTGGATAAAAGTTTAAATCTTTGAGAAAATAAAGAACTGATATTACAAGAAAACGATAGAGATGTAACATTGTGAAGTGGTGAAACAATATTTAGAGGAAAAGGTTCAATATTTGAATTAAATGTGTAAATATTAAATATTTTCCTGCAGTGGTCCTGACACTCTGTAACAGCCTGAACATGGTGAATAAATAAATATATATAAATTATATGTATATATGATATAAAGCCAAAGTACGGCGTACAGCGAGTCACTGATGAGGCGGGGAAATAAAGCTGAGTCATGCTGTGACGGTGACGATGACACAAACTAATGTCTGCTTTTGAAATGCTCGTTATGCCTGACGAACTCTTTGTTTTAACATTTATTTATTGCATTTTGTGGCTTTGGACTATTTATTTCAGCTCGTGTTGAAATATAGTTCAGTTTTTACTCGGCTTCAGATTTTTATTTTTTTTTTTTCTTTGTGAGTTTTGGAGAAACAAACTTCTCTGCATGGCTGTTCCTGTCCTGAGTTTGATGCTGTGTTGAATTTTTATTTATGAATAAATTTTTTCATTTGAATGTCGACTTGCATGCCTCGTGTGTTTCCATCTTCCTCTCTGCTGCTCTTCTCTGTGGCTCCTCGAGATGATGCACATGATGATGTCATCATCATCATCGTGGTCGATCAGGCGTCTCAGTAAAGTCAGATCACTGCAGAAACGTCCATGTGAAGCTTTTTATGTTTTCATCCGTGTGAAACTCTGAAAATAAGAAACAGCATCTGCAGACGCCGCCACGGTGAACAGACGTGTTTCTACGGTAGCCCAGAACGGACAAACGAAACACTGGCTGGATCTTCACAGCCACCGTAGTTTCTCCTTCGTTCTGAAGGGTGACTTGAGGGGGTCTCAGTCGGCAACAGCAACACTAGATGTCACTAAATCCAACACACGGGTCCTTTTAAATGATTTTACACTCATGAAAAATGTGAACTGTCCTATCAAGAGACAGTTTAGTTTGTCCAGTCTGAGCCATGCAAGAAACACGATGGTGGAAGAGGAGCTGCTGAGTCTGTAGATAGAAAAAACTTATTTTCAGGCGTTCACACACTAAAAGTTTTTTAGTCGTTACATTTCTGCCATATTCTGTAAACAGAGCCACATGAATCTGACACACGGGACCTTTAATGAATCCTTACATTAGTGCCAACCTGTGGGAGTATAAAGAAGTTTTGTAGTTGTAATAAGTTGTAATATTTTGAGAAATTTTAGGAAAATAGAAGTTATTTTAAGAAAAAAAACATCAGAAATGTTTGCACATTTTGTCGTTTTGTTATTTCAAATGTTGCGGTCACGTCGCCTCCTTTTAGGATGGACACGTTTCTGCAGTGTCGCCTTACTGAACTCAGAGTTTTTGTTGTCGGACTGTCGGTGTTTGCATGAACATGTAGATTTATCCGTTTACACCACCTGCAACTGTCGACAAACACGATGCTGCCACTGTCTGATCAGAAAGACAAAAAATACTTTTTAAAATAGAAAATTCTGGGTTGCCAGGTTGTGAAAATCTCAGTCTGAGAGGAGGTAAAGCATCATTACAGACGTGTCGTTTTAGTCACGTACATGAAAAACATGTGAGACTAACTGTTGTGTGGAAATATGGATGTCATTAACAAACACAGACTGACCATCATTCACATCCCCCCCCCCTCACCCCCTCCATCCTCACCTCTGACCTCTGACCCCTCCACCCTCACCACCTCCCTGCATGTCACTGCTCTGGGTGCAGCATGAAGCGAGCCAGCTCTCTGGGGGTTCTTAACGTGCCGGACAAGGCTGCGAGTGACCACTACCAAGTAAGAAGGCCGAGCGCCGGGAGCAGAGGTGTCTGCAGAGAGGCTGACGGGGTCAAAGTTCAAATATTAATACCTCCTAAAATAAGTTTAAACTGGGTTACCTTTATTCTGTAGTGACCAGAGAAGTACTGTAAAAATACAGTACAAGTATGAGGTATTTGAACTACTTTACTTATATTATACCTGTAGTCCATTTTAACATTCAGAGGAAAATGTTCTGATGAATGTTTTTATGTTTATCTGACAGAGTTTAGACACTTTGATTGACACGTTTCCTCAGAGACTTTCTGCAGACACTTTCTGACTCTGACTTTTCTTTTGTGCTCTCTCGTCTCTCTCGTGTCTTTATAAACTGTTTCAGTTCATGTTCGTTTAGTTTTGTGCTCCGATAACACGAGTGACGACAGCAGTGTGACTCACACACTAACTTCATTATTTTGACTAATCAGCACAAATTATTGGGGCGTCCGTTTGCTCAGCTGGTTCGAATCCGACCTGTTCACCACATTGTACGACTGAATGTATAAATTAAACTATTTAAACTCCTTTTATAAATATTTCTCTATAACATCGAGTATTTGTGACTAAATAATGAGTAACACGTACTGATTAAAGTCAATTATCAGGGTTATGATTTCCCATGTTGTTCCCAGATATACATATACATATACATGTACATACTGTATGTACTACACAGGGGTTTGGGGTAATGTACGGAAGCCCTAAGCTGTCATGCATTTTTCTCAGACTTGTATTAATTATCCCGTTATCTCAGGATATTATTTCAACATAACGATGTAAATAACTGGAAATCTCGAGAAAACTAATGAAATGACCTCGTTATCACAAAATGTATGAATGTTTGACTGCTCGGGGCCTCCGTAGTAACGTTGAACAGTGTTTAAGTCCTTTTGGTTCAGCTGAAAACAAACTTCTTTAAATATTTTCTGACTTTTTCTGGTTTGTTTTTGAAAATATTCCAGCCGTCCGTTGTTCATTCTGACGATGTTTTCCGCAGGAACGAAATAATCGTCTGAAGAAGAGTCGGGACCTGAGTGCCAGCCACACTAACCTGGCGCGTTGAAGGTTTTTTATTCGACGGAGAGTGACCCGAGAGGTCGCAGAGGTCACGAGAATCCTGTGGCCGTAAACGTGTGTGAAAGCTTCATCAGTGCTCACTGTACAGGTTTCAATGTTTCACTGCACTTTGGAAGGTTTGTGGTGTTTTCTTAATCAAACATATCGAGGAACAAGAGAAACATGAACATACTGCTGTATGTTTGAGATCCGAGTGTGTACATCTATTTTTGTATGTGCGTGTACTGTATGTAAGTCCTGTTTAATATTTAATGCTATCTGAAGGCAGACTCAGAGCGCAGCTTCAGTCTTACAAACATTTCTCCTTTAACTCAGTTAAACTGAAGCGGGTGAAGCCAAAAAAATACAGAGATCCAGTTCACAGACCAAGCGTCCACGCTCTTAACCCTGCATAACTTTAAGCCTTAATATAATGTGAACAGGTGAGTTGTATATAAATTCACCCTCAGTACAGTTGTCATGAACGGGGAAATTAGCTACAGAGACCAAAACTGTTTTTTGTACCAGGCTGTAAACATGTTTATTTCTGCTGTGAAGTTGGACATTACGGCCAAAACCCGACTGTGCACAAGCGCCACCTACTGTTTATCTCCCAACACTAAACATTCACACAGCAGTCGTGGAAGGAAACACAATTATTTTCTCGAGCTGATTTTCTGGAAGTTGTTCCTCGTTTGAACACGTCGTAGAAAAGTCTTCGTCTGTGATCAGAGATCCAATGATCAGCTGTTACGTTCATTTTAGTTTTTTGGCGTCGCCTGCTGAGTTTTAACTGCAGCTCTGCCTCTTTGGAAATGTTTGAATGACTTAAACTAGCGACTCTGCAGAGAACTCGTCCAGCGATGACGTCTTCTCGTAGGCCGACCTGGACGTTAGCTCAGCTTAGCTCCGCGTTCACTCTGCAGATTTCCAAAGGAAGTTCTGAACTGAAGAAAATAAGATTCATGACATGAGTCCACGTCATTTTCTGCATTCATTCACCTTGAACACAAACTGTTGGAAACCCGTTCGACATCTCAAACGCTCTTCAGAACTTTGTTCCTAAAATGTTCCGTCCTGTGTCGATTGAAGATTTTTGCTTTTTGATGTTGAAGTTTGAAGTTTACATTTTGGGGTTTTGTAAATGGACTTTTGTTTCTGTGCTTCGCTGCTCTTTCTTTCTGTAAAAAGCCTCGAGGTTAGTCGAGGCGCGACGATGACTTTTTATGGCACATGAAGGCCAACCGACACGTTCTCAGGACCGAGGCGGGAGTTTCACACTTTTACACATTGACGCCTTTTTTATTTTCAACGGTCGGAGAAATGTTACAACATATTTTATTTACTTCTTTTAGTCGAGACAACACTTTACCACGTCAGTAAAGTTGGACACATCCAACCAAAAAGTACCAATTATGAATTATTTAAAACTAGTTACAGTTATTTCCTGAGATTTAAGCTGCAAATGTAAAATGTATATTTGCTATTACCAAAATAAGACGGGGTATTTCTCTTATAACTAGTGTTAGTAACAAATATATACTTTATCTGACCTGACACAGATTTTAATTTAAGGATGTAAACGTGGACAGCAGACAGCAAACTCAAATAACTCTGCAAACTTATGAATAATAGTCTGACACGCTTTGGTTGAAGTTCCTGGTTTTCTTGATTTATTAAATGAAGTTCACGCTGCAGACATGCTCTTCTTTTTTAAAGGGAACTAACTAAGTAATGCATATTTATCATCTTATACTGGTGACAAGCTTGAATTAAAACACACTTTTAATTTACAGCCCCATCGATCGATCAGCGATCGAGAGTTTATTTAGTGAAAAAATTAAAATTATTGGACCAGATTTATGGTATCATTTGAAAATGTTTGATAGCAATACTAAAAACCTGTTATGGTACCTTAAATACACTAAATATAAACATATAATAAAATAAACACACTCATCTCTCATTCAACTGTCCAAAAACTTTAATTAAAATTTCTGATTGAGGAGTACGGCTGCACATAAATATCTTAATTCATTAATTAATCAATATTAATTAGTTCTTTTAAACATCAGATCAGGTCACAGTTTCCCAATCTGAATTCTTTAGTTCATGTTGTCAGTCAATGATTAATTAATTAATAATTAACGACCGGTCATGAGGAGATCTGAGCTGGAAACACTGAACAGATCGATTAAATTATAAATCTGTAATTATATTAAAGGTCGTTTTTCATGAACAGGGCTGTGCAATAAACGTTTGTTTGACTCCATGTTAATTAATTCATATCCGATAATTCACATGAAGGCTTTTATTAAAAACATTATACTAAACATAAATGTAGGTCAAATATTTAAACCACGCCCTGACGTATAAATGTAAAATCTGAAAACTTCTGTGCCGGCAATAATTTAGTCAAAGTGATTTTTTTATGTGAACTGTTTCATTTTTGGAGTGACTCTTATAACGATGATTTATCGACACTTTGTCGAAGCTTCTCGTTGACTGTTGATCAGTCCGCTCGTCAATCTGCTTTGTTTGTTTTTTTTATCCTTATTGTCTAACGAGGCACATAACTGAACAAAGTCTGATGAACAGGGCAACATTTCAGGGCAACAGTAGACAGGCAACACCTTCAGCAACTGGCAACAGAGTGACTGTAATTAAATGTTTTGATGTGGTTCACACAGGATAACATGCAACGACACGTTTTTGCTTCCATATTTGTACTCGTGTGTTGTCAGAGGCAAATTTTCTACGTTTGTAATAATTCATACGTAGTTCTGTTTCTGTGTGAGCCTTGTCACGAACACTGTTGCCTGATGTTGGGTCAAAGTTGCTCAACTTGTTGCCCTGTTGCAGAGGACAAACTGCAGCAGCCTGATGTGGAAATCCGTCCTTATGTCCGACTTATAATCAGGTTTCCGTGGAGACGATGATGACATGAATGTAGATTTATGGATCTATGGAAGCACGGTGACGACAACAAAGAAAGTTTTAGTCGACTTTGTGTTTTCTTGTCAAAGCAGTGAAAGTAAAAGTCTCACAGTCCGTCCACTGATGCAGTTTTTTTATTTTTAATTGTATTTGTTGACGTGTGGAGCGGTGATGTGTTACATAATAAATGATTTCTGTCTCCATCTGTCAGGGTAGCAGCAATATTTCCCCTTTAATTTAATTAGAATAAACCTGTTTGAACCTTCTTGCTCATCTTTAACTTAATTCATATCTCTCCCACCGCTGGGCATTCATCAGCCGAGTTACCATGGCAACACTGTTGGATGCTGCTGCACCGCTCCACGTCTCAGACCAGTCTCCTAAAAAGTTCTTTTTTTTATGTCACTTTGCACTCCAATGGTTTTTGGTGTGTGTGTGTGTGAGAGACAGAGAGAGAGTGTGTGTGTGTGTGTGTGTGTGTGTGTGTGTGTGTGTGTGTGTGTGTGTGTGTGTGTGTGGCCTCCACGTTAGAGATGAAACTGTCCCCCGTCGGTGTGTCGGATGTTCCTGGATGAGACTGGCTGTCCTGACACTTCTTGTCTTCTCGGCTTTGTGTTTGTCTGCAAACTATTGTACAGCTCAACTGTATTTGAATAAAACGTCAAATTTATGACGCTTCTACTGTGATTTCTAATACTTTAACACATTTACCCAGGCACTAGAACTTATTAGTATAAGTATTATTATTACTACATGTATTCAACAGATTTAATTGTATTTATTCTTTATTTTAGTTCCTAGTTACTTTACAGGTAGAAACAGTTCAGTGTTTTAAAATGTGAAGATTTTCAGCTTTTTCTTTGAATTATTTTAATAATTTTGACATTGTGAAAGTGTCTCAATTATTAATTGAATCCATAAATAAAATAATCATCCTCTGTTAACCAGTTCACACCCTGTATATGATGTTATATGTTAGGAGATCTACACAAGTGTGCTGACGTAAAAAAGACAATACGTCAGTAAAACAGCTTGAAAAACATGTAAAAATGTTAAAAACATTTTAAAAACATGTTAAAAATGTTAAAAACATTTTAAAAACATGCACAAATATGTTTAAATCAGGCCCACCGTTCAAGAAAAACTAAAGAAGATGAGTTAGAACAAACACACACAGTTTAATCTGCAGCTAAACGTCAGTTTTTGGTTCTAAAATGTGAATTTCTATTCTTATCTTTGAGTTTTACATGCAGCAGTTTTACATAATGACGTTGCATGCTGGCTGTAAAATGTTTGTTTGTGTCAGCGACTTCACTGTAAACTTTTTTTAAAGGATTCAAAAGTGTCTCTCTGAGCTTTTAACCAGTCTAACCCTGTATATGATGTTAGACTGTTATGTATAATAGTATGAGACATTTATCTGCATGGAGGACATTTATTTTTATTATTATTTATTATTTTAGTATTAGATAGTATTATTGGGGTTAATTATTTGGATGGTATGTGTTAACACTTTTTCGTCAATTATATTTACATAGGTGTCCTGAAATGAAAATTAATGCTGTTGTAATGATTAAGCGCCACCTCCTGTAGCTGTTATAAAGAGAAATAAATAAAATAATAAAATAAAAAACATGTTCAGGTGTAAGAATCAAAACATCACGTGCCCCACAACCGCTCTGCGCTGTGATTGGCTGAGCGCGCGTGGTCAGTCACACGGTGGGCGAATGGTCCAGAAACGGCGTGAAAGAGTCCCCGCCCCTCACACACACAAAATGGGTGGTGGCGCCTGCCCGCGGAAGAAAGCTCGTCCGGGACCCGGGCTGCCAATCCTGCATTCGCCGGAGAACGGAAGGCCTTCATGCAGACCCTTCGTCCCCTGGACGAGCCGCATGGGTCCGGATAAAGGAGTTTGAGCCGAAACCGAACCGGAGCCTGGCGAGCTGGGCGCGGGATTTGTGTGGTTGGACAGTCGGAGAGGCTGCAAGCTAGGGTAAAGTCGTATGTGTAGCGTCGGCTTCCGGTTTGTGTTTGTGGTTTTTCAAAAAAAGCGCTGTTCGAGAAGTAAACTACTTCAGTTGACAGTTTAAAAAAACATTATAATAAGTTAATCGTTAAACTATATATAAGAACAAGTTTATTATTATTCTTATTATTAACGGTAGTTATTTTTTTATTTTTTTTGTTGGTCGGTGCGATTAAATAATTAAATAATAACAATATAAAGCAACCAAACGGTCAAGATATCCATTTAATATTTCTACTTTATTATGGTTTTTTAGGTCCATACATAAATTTTAAAATATAAAAGCATTGTTAAAGATTAAACGAGTGGTTGTTCCTCTAAAGTAACTTGCGGCTTACCTGTAGATTGACACAAAAGATGATTTTTGTTAAGGAAAGAGTGACATTTTCATCAAACTTTAATGTGAATAGACTTTTGCAATGTTTAAATTAATATATATTATATCAACTACCTGCGCCCTTATTTTTTTGGTGGGAGTAAAGCCTAACTTCCGGCTGTTTTTCGCGGCTAACGTGGCTAACTTCCCGACGGGAACAGCTGGACTGGGCGTAGGCAGAAGCCAGCACGGCAGCTAGCCAGTACTGTAGGTTAAAGGCGTCTGATAACGAGTCCGACTTAACGGCAGATTAACGACGTGTTAACGTCGGTTCAGTGACGCCGTCGTTGTTTGTTTTTTGTTTGGTTGTTGTGTGTTTGTTTTTGTTACTGTGTGTGGTGTGTGGTGTGGGTGTGTGTGTGGGTGTGTGTGCAGACTGATAGCAGAGTAATGATTTCTTTCGCTCATTTCTAAATGATTAACCTGCAAACAGGCAAAATCTGAGAGAACCAGTGAGAAGATTTAGTCAAGTAAAAAAGAGAGCACACCAGGTAAACGTTTCGATTTTCAGACAATACGACATAAAACCTTGAAAAACATTTTAAAAGTTAAAAACAATTTAAAAAACATATAAAAACATGTATCCCCTGTCAAACTGTTAAAACACTGTAAAAGACACATTTTTGTACAACTGTTTATCAACCTTCAAAACTTTACAAATGTTAAAAACATGTTAAAAAAATCAGTGGTAAAGACATGTCATAAAAGTTACAAACCGTTAACCTCGTGTCCACCCGGTCGCCAATATTAAACCCCTGTATCCACACGTTACCACCATGTTCCCCCTCCTTACCCCACCTGGTATAAACATGTTACAATCATGTAACCCCTGTCGAAACTGTTCCACCATGTTTCACAATCGGTGTCACCCCCTGTCTCACCATGTTACCCCATTTCACCTCGTGTCACCAACCTGTCTCCCCCTGTTCCCCTCCGCCCACCCCGTTCCCGCCCCTCCCGCCGCGGCCGTTCGCCCCCCCCCCCCCCGTTCATCGGCAGCTAAACTCAGTTTTTTGGGTTTTAAACTGGGACTTTCTTTTCTTATTATCTTGAGTTTTTACAATGCAGAGCAGTTTACATAGGACTTGCATGCTGGCTGTAAAAGGTTGTTTGTGTCAGCGATTCAAAGGAAACTTTTTTATCAAGGGTCAATATTTAAATGTCTCTGAGACCGCCGTCGATCTCCCCGGCCATACTCCCGGCTCAGCACGTTGTGTAACAATCCGGTTTTCCCTCCTCCAGTGCCGAGGTGCAGGCAGTGCGACACCAAGTTCGACGTCAATTCAGGAGGAAGGGTCGGTTCCGGTTGTCACAAAGAGGAGCACGGCGGAGAATCCACGCGGCCTTGTGGTTCGTTTATTTTGGCGTGACACACGGAGCGCGCTCTGTGCTCACATAATAAACACTGCAGATCTGTCCAGAATACACTGTTTACGTGTGTGTGTGGTGGGTGTGGTGTGTGTAGTGTGGTGTGTGTGTGGTTGTGTGTGTTGACACCACAATACCTCAGAGCGGCTGTGATCACTTGTTTCTTCTAAAACACTCTGCAGTTTCCTGCTGACCCACTCTGTCAGCAACGAAGCCGACCTCGAGAGTGTGTGTGTGTGTGTGTGGTGGTGTTTGTGTGTGTGTTGTGTGTCCTGTCGTTGCTGCTGACAGTATTTAAATGCTTCATTCGAAGCAGGAAACCGAGAATGTTTTCTGTGTCCCTTGTGTTCCTGCCAGCATCACTGTCGGAGGTGCGGGCGGTGTATTCTGCGATAAGTGCTGCAGTAGAAGGTGGTGCGAGCCCCGCGATGTGGCTTCGTGGACCCGGTCGGGACAGTGCCCGCGGCGAGTGCAGCCTTGTCTCCCCAGAAGGAGACCGGATTCTCTTCTACGAATCAGCTCAAAGTGCGGCTGTGAGGTGAGGAGGGGGAAGATCCTTCAACATGAGGCCGGTCCCTTAAGGGACTCTCCAAGATAACCGCTCAAAAGGGAGGGGGGGGGGAAGAAAGGGGAAAGGGAAGTATAAATCGAGCTGGCTAACAGGTAAACAGCGTGACGGATGACAACATATACGAGATAAAGCTTGACATCAAAGTATGTATGATAAATATGATCAGCGATCCTGACATGAATCCTCCGACCGTAAAGTTTGTCAGGAGAACTTTAAATATTATTGTCGATCTCGTCTCTGTGATGTCCCTCTACGACGACCTGAGATGCTTTTTAAAATTAACTACTTTCCTTCAAATAATAATTAGTTTAAAATATTCTGCAGATTCTCATGAATTGAATTAATCGGTTAAAACAGCCTGAAATGTTCAGATCATCACGTCAGAGACGTCTGATATGCACACAATCTGAAACTGCATTAATTTTCACACATGCAGAAGCAAAAACCAGAAAATGATTTTCATGTTTGTTGAAAGTTTTCAGCCTTAATTCAATTCTAAAACAGAAAGATGAACAACTGCGGACGTTCTTTGACGTTCTCTTGACGTTCTCAATGACGTTCTCTTGACTTCTCATGACGTTCTCTTGACGTTCTCTTGAGTTCTGATCATGGTTGCAAGATATTTATTGTTGAAAAGTGTAAATAAGTGCGGGCACTTGTTCATGTGCGCAGTGCTCTACAGAGCGCCCCCCTGCTAGTCAGTGTGCAGGCTACAAACACAGCAGCAGCAGCTCTTAATGAAAAAATCAACCTGGGTGCTTTATTGCTTATGAGAGGTCTGTTTGTGGTCTGCATGAGCTCGAGCTAAACGTTAAACTTCCGCAGATCAGCTGAATGTTTTTCTGTTGGTCACTCAGGCGGCACCTGTCGGCGTCACTTGGAAAGAGTCGGACAAGTCTGAAACAGACGTGTCGCCTCTCAACAACCACAGTGAGTTAGTCGTGGTACACACCTGATGTGAGTCATGTGGTCTGAACGGTGGGTGATCATCAGTGATAAATGTCTGACGAACAGGGACGTCCAACATAATCGTCCGGCTGGGTTTTGATTTGTCGGCTCTTCCGTCTTCAGGTACTGTTCCCTCGACGGAGAAAGTCACGTCGAGGTGGAGTTGTCTCGAATCTTCCAGCATGCAGATCCGACGGACGGGTCGAGTCTGGAGGTGAGACGGGCACTTATTTGTTCTGACGGAGAAATGTCAAACTGCTCTGTCCCTGTCTGTAACGATGAACTTCTCTCCTCCGTCATGTTGTTCTTTACGGATCCACTAACGTGGCGTGACTCCCAAGCCGTTTTGTGTTTCTAATCGAACACTAACGAACTCTTCTCCTCTCTGCTCCTCGGCATCGCGCTTCTTCCGCCCCGGGCGCAGAGAATGACATTCACACTTTACACAGTCGCTGGACATCACTATCTCTCTGAAGGTCAGCCGCGGTGCCGCTCATCACCTCTCTTTTCGTTTCCAAGCTTCTTTGGTTTCTCCGTGTGCATGCCGCAGCCTGAACGTGCCTCTGTTCTGCTGTTTGTGTGTTTTGTCATCTTCCTGCATGTTCGTGCACGCGCCTGTCACGTCTTCAGCTGGTTGAATCGTTGTGCTCAGATGCAGCAGAAACGTGACGGCATGTGATTTTTAAGGACACCATCAGGACTCCTCGCGGGCTGCCACAAAACAATTATTTTGATAGTCGACTATCACAGATTATTTTTTCGATAATCGACTAATTTGATCAATACGTAAATTGACTGTCCCCGAGAGGGGAGGCGGGTGGGCGGGCGCTGTAAAGCTCGCGGACGGAGCCGGGAGCCCACCTTCGCACCACGAGTCTTTTCCATGCCGACCCAGAGCCGCCAGCGGAGGAATGCGCCCGGTGGAGCCAGCCGCGCTGGGGAGAGGTTCCCGCGAGGGGATCCGCCCGCACCGTGTGCCGTCCCTGAACCGCGACTGCGCGGTGATTGGTTAAAGTGGCAACACCGCCCTGAAATTCACAGGGGAGTCACTGAGTGGCGTTGTGAAGTTGCATGTGGTTGTGAACAGGAGGCAGACGCGGCAGGGAAGCTGCAGCCGCATTTCGAGAGAAAACAGCAAAGTTATACAAAAACAAAAACGAGCGTCCGACTACTAAATTAGTTTTCGACGAGTTTGTTCGTACGACATAAAATCGTGGACTAAGCGTGGCAGCCCTGGGACTCCTCCAGAGCGTAAAGAACGACGGCAGAGAGGAAAACTAAAAACAACAGACGAGAATTTAATAAAACTCATCAGAAAACTCCAAATCATCCAGAATCGCTCGTCGACGCAAGTTTCCCTGCCGTGCTTCTGGGTTCAGTATTCAGCTGCGACTCAGATATTATGTGAATGTATTGTGTGTGTGTGTGTGTAGAGGGAGTCCCGGTGCCAGCGGCATGCTGCTCCAATACAACCGTTGGGCCGCAGGACCCTCAGCAGCTCCGCGGGGAGGTGGCGTACGACAAGAAGGTGGCCTCGCTGTGGCTGGCTGCGATCACAAGGTACGGCCGACACCGACACCGTAAGCAGTGACGGTGATGACGTGTTCATAAACACACGTATGTGTGTTTATTAACACGTCATCACCGTCCTACTGACGTGTAACCATCACGCGGAGCCGTCAAACCTCACGTTGCCAGATCATCGACTGTGTCCCGTGTTTCCACCTGCAGGCGGCCAAAATTCTGTACGAAGCTCGGGACCAGGGACGTGACGGCTCGCCCGTCACCTGAACCTCCAGGGCACACACCAAGTGTTTTCTCTCAGCGGAGGGTTGGGAATTTTCTTAACACCGGTTCTGATTCTGCTTCTCCGCCGCGGTTCTCGATGAAACAAACTCTTTATTACCCTTATAACCAGAACTGTGGACGTCTGTTTAACCACACTTAGGCTGATTGTTCTTCTTCCTAGTTTTTTACATGTTGCATCTCAGAGTTCTATCGATGCTCTCGGATTGAAAAACCCGAATCAGGGATTGCGCAGCGTTTAACGTTCCACGGCAGACGACGGATAACTTTGAGCTCCCGATCAGCCACGTAACACTTTGTAGTGTTTAGCACAAGGTTAGACTGGACTCCGGAGACGGAACAGAAATACAGGTTTTATAACGCAATGATGAACCTTTATGGATCGCGCCAAGTAGGGACTGAAAAAAGAGTCCCTGAGATGAAGCCGGTTAAAGGACAATCCCACCTTTTTAAAGGCCGTTAACAGACAGAAAGCAGCTGCGTGGGATGTACTTTGCATTCAAGGGCTTCAGTTTTTTAGGTTTTACAAGCACATTAAAAACAGCTCGGTGCGATGAAGAGTTTTTTGTTTTGGTGGAAATCCAGCGTGCACCACAGAAATGCAAAGAACATCACACCTTTCTCAGTTTGAACGAGATGAACGTCTTCTGCTGCGAGTATTTACAGATTTCCATCTCCAGGCGCTGAGGAGATTCAAACTGTCACTGACTCTAGGAAAACAGTTAACACACACACAACACAAAGAAATTCTTTAAATTTAGTTTCACGTATTGAAGGTTTTGTATGAGATATTGTGTTAACTCTTCTACTTTAACACGAGGCGTGTGCGTACGTTGTAACTGCCTTTATCCTCTAAAGACGAGTCGGCGTCTCCTTTTTTATTGTGATCATCGATGTTGACTCACCTCCGTCCTTCATCAGACCAGTGTAGGTTCAGTTCTTGTTGAGTAGTTCACCGGGCTTCCATGGAACCGAACAAGACGTTGTTCCGAGCGACCGACGTCAGATTCATTTGTGCCCCTCGGGTACGATCAGCTCACAGAAGCTTTAAAACTACAACGCTTTGTTTTAATTCTCAGTGGACAATATGTTAAGTGAGAGTAAACTTTAAAGGATTTTTTTTTGTGTTAACAACCACTACTAAAACCCTTTTTGGCTGCTGCACATCAATGAGGTTTCTAACCTCCGTCATTCTAAACATCTTTTATTCCGAACACACGAGAGGCTCAACTGTCACAAACTCTCGGGTTCAGTAGCTCACCCCGTGGTAGACTTTTCCCTTCGCGTTGTATCTTAAAACATTTATTAGGTAGCCGAAGCGTGTTCGTAGTGCGCGTGGTGTACGATTGTGAAAGTGTAAACTAATGAGGGTGCCACAAACAATCTTAACCTCGGCCTCCTCTCACGGCGTCTTCTGGAACCTTTGGGGAACTCGGGTGAAAGAAGCCGGTCGGTCCACCGAGAATGAGACTGAAACACTTTAATCACGTGACCGTAAATCTGGCCAACACATCGATGAGAACACTATGTGCTGTTATTAGAATAGGTATTATGTAGTCAATTGGCCTTCTGCAGTAGTTTAACTTGCTGTCGTCCGCATCGTCCCAGTTGTCTAGACTCAAAGAAACACAGAGCTGGTCGATCACCGCCTCCTCCTCTGACATGAATTTATTTTCTAATGCTGCTCAAACATTAAATCACAATTTTTTCGTTGAGTTTCGATCCTTTCAGGCAGACGGAGAATATGGGGAGACGTCCTGATGTCCATTGCGTTCAGTTTGTTTTCTCCATTGTAGAGGTTTGGTATGAAACGGCGGCACAAAAATACACGAAACTTACATTTAAGGTCTTCAGTTATTCTGTTGGGACTCGCTGGTACACCTGTCCCTCGTCACACTGACTCAGTGTTTTGTAGCCCTGACACTTTATCCATTTTTAATCCTCGCTTCATTTTATGCAGTTATTATGGCTGAAAAATGCGCAATACGCCTCTGTTGGATTATTCTGTTGAATAAAATCAAATTTTAGACACTTGGTGGTGTCGTTGGCTCATTTAAAAAAAAAAGAGTCCTTCTTTAAAAACTTTTACCAATTTTTTTTAGACCAAAAATAGATTTTTTTTAAATTTTTTTTTTTTTTTTTTACACTTAAAGGAAAATGTGTAAAAGGGGCAAAAAAACAAACATTTTTAATTTCCCCACTAACAGATGTTGATTAGGTTACACTGTAATAACATATTCTTTTAGAGATACTAACATTAGTATTATTTTACACCCACAGACTATTATCTAGTATGGAATTGAGAATGTGGAATATATTGTCAGCTGCGGCCAAGAACAGAAATACACAAGGAGAATGTGTAACGGTGGTAGTTGTGTAGATGGGCTGACATTAAATATTGTGGTCGGGGCTGGCATGCGGGTCAAGCAATACACGGCAGGATAATGAGCCTGGTCTATCGAGTGGGTAACTTCAAGATATCGTCTGTCGTACATATCAACGGCACATCAGGATGGATACAGGATAAGAGATATACAGGGAATAACACCACTCTGTGCAAAGGTGAGTCTTTTCAGTGGCTGTTTTTCTAGATACTCATGTTGGTCATCCTATTGTACTACAAATCTATAACTGTATCACGAAAATTATGTCGCACGAGACGTCACTAATTTTATCGTGATTGCAGCAAGTATTTCGGTAGATGACACGTGAGTGAGGGCTAATGGAAGGGATATAGGCGCAATATATATAGAGGGAACTGTCGCGCGACCAACATAAGTTAATCTGACCGTTTGTTAAGCACCATTCTATTGTCTCCACGTTAACTAGAATAGGTAGATAACCGATTGGGTTAATACACACATACAGATAATACAACTCGCTATCTATACTGCATCATTGTCGAAGTTGTGTGCGTGTGGTCTACAACGCGCGAGTGTGCGATGGTGGGGATAAATCTGCAGGACGCGGAGAAAATGCAGAACATGAAAAGTGAATGCACCGAGGGGCTTGACCACGAACAACCGGCCGGACTGGTAGTCTCGAACAGCACACACGTGTGTATCGTGTGTGTGGCGCGTGCGTGATAACTCGTCGTGCATAGCGTGGTGAGCGGTGTGGGTACACAACATTTATATGTGGTATCGCGGCAAGAATAAAGGGGAATATTATTTTAAGCAAAACGTTTCAATGTGCTCTGCCGACACACAAGATAATAGGGGATGACCTAGTTTTTGAGTTTTAGAGACGCAAAATCGAATTTTTGTTATAAACTACGGCACAAGGTTCATGTGTCTAGCCATGGCTTATACAATCGGGGCTTGTGATCACACTTTCTTGGGTCATGATACACACTCACAATCTGTCAGACATTTCTGATTCTCAGTTGAGCAAAATGCGCTAGACACAGAGGGACAGTTGCGAGGTTCAGTTAAAGACACATACAACGTTAATACAAGCGAATGTACACACTAACTCTTCTCTTTTTGGATTCAGTGGCAAAGGTGTTATCAGTTGATAGCTCTCTATACATGAATGAAATGCATAGGAGGAGAAGCACGGCAGTTTCTGATTGTGAGGTATAGTAGTGAGATTAATGAGGGATTTATCAGAACGTGCATTACACAAAAAAACAGCATTTAGGCTCGTGGGTCTAGGGGTATGAAATGCTAGCTTAGGGTTGTGAGAGGTCCCGGAGTTTCAAATCCCGACGAGCCCTCCTTCTCTCAAATCTGACTTTGGTGTGCGAGAAAAGTATTTAGGTTAAGATGTATGTTGAGCAATCTTCAAAAAAAGATACGAGTTCCAGCAAAGGACCTGGTTAATCCTTTGTGAACACACTCTGTGCAAGGTCCTTCATGGCAGGTTTCGGAGCCAAGTGAGCAACGCACAGTGTTCTTGACCAAGCCAATAAAATTAGTCAGAGACATTCTATTTATGGATGCAGCAGAAGTATTTCGGGATGATAGCACTGTGAGGCATGAATGAAATGGCATAGGAGTGAAGCCGCACATTTTCTGATCGTTAAGTTACATTCATTGATAGTAAGGAGGTAATTTATAGAACTTGTTTAAACAAGAAAACGCTATTTTGGTGGCTCGTTTGGTCTAGGGGTATTATTCCAGCTTTGGGGTGCGAGAGTCCCGGTTCAAATCCCGTAACGAGCCTCCTTCTCTCAAAATCGGGACTTTGGGTAAGAGTAGTTGGTTAAGATGTGTGTTTGATCAATCTTCAAAAAAAGAAGTACAAGTCCATCAAAGCACCTGGATTCAATCCTTTGTGACACACGCCTGTGCGCAAAGAATAATTCAGGGCAGGTTTCTGAATCCAGGTGAGGCAACGCACAGTTGTATTGAACCAAGACACTAAAAATATCCAAAGACTTCTATTTATGGATTGCAGCAAAGTATTTCGGTATGAAGAGCACTTTTATGCAGTGAATGAAATGCAGGGAGAGAAGCACGCCAGTTTCTGATCGTTAGTTTAAATTCATTGATATTGAATGAGGTTTTAATTAGAACTTTTGTTAAACAAAGAAAAAGCAATTTGTGGCTCCGTTGGTCTAGGGGTAATGATTCTCGCTTTGGGTGCGAGAGGTCCCGGGTTCAAAGTCCCGGCGAGCCTCTTCTCTCAAAATCCGGGACTTTGGGTAAGATATGTGGTTAAGATGTATTGTGTGAGCAAGTCTCTTCGAAAAAGAATACAATTACCAGCAGAAGGCGCCTGTTTCAGTCTTCTTGTGAACACACTCTGTGCAGAGATCCGTCATGGAGTTTCTGATCCAAGTGAGCAATGCACAGTTGTCTTTAAGTAAGACACGAAATTAGTCAAGACTCTTCCTCTTTTTGGATTTGTGGGAAGGTTTTCAGTATGAGGCTCCTCTATACATGAATGAAATGCATAGGAGATGAAGCACGGCAAGTTTCTGATTGTTAGTTATAGTCATTGATATTAATGAGGGATTTTAATTAGAACTTTTTTTAAACAAAGGAACAGCAATTTGTGGCTTGTTAGGTCTAGTGATGATTCTCGGCTTAGGGTGCGAGAGGTTCCCGGGTTCAAATCCCGGACGACCCTACTCTCTCAAATCTAGACTTTGGGTAAGAGTATTTGGTGTAAGATGTAGTGTTGAGCAATCTTCAAAAAAAGATACAAGTCCATCAAGGACCTGGTTCAGCCTTTGTGAACACATCTGTGGCAAAGGAGCCTTCATGGATTGCTGCGCACCGCGCTGTTTGTCTGATCATCAAAAAAAAAAAAAAGACAAAAAAACGGGGGGGGGGGGGGGGGAAAAAAAAAGGGGGGGGGGGGGGGAAAAACCGTCGAGGGAGACGTAGGAGGGTGAAGGCGAGCGAAGATGGGGGGGGGGGGGGGGGGGGGGGCGCCGGGGGAGGGTAGATAAAAGCGAGAAGGCCTAAGCCGTGTCGCTCGAAGGACGAGCGAGGGAGAAGAGGAAAGAAGATGGGGAGAGAGAAGAAGAAAAAAAGAAAAAAATAAAAAAAAAAAAAAAGGAAAAAAAAAAAAAGAAAGGAGGAAGAAAAGGGAAAAAAAAAAAAAGGAAAGGGAGGGGACCTGTAACATTTTTATACCTAATGAGGGTACGTAATGGTTTATACCAAAAGAGATTTTTTTATACTAAGTTTGTTTACTAAATTTTTTTTTTACGCAAACTATTTATTTTTTAAATTTATTACCTGAGAAAATTAGAAAAAATTTTAATCAACATGTTTTCTCGCAACTAATCAATTTTTTTTAACTTAATTTTTTTTGTACTACATTAATTTTTTACCAAAACTATTTTATTTTTTAAATTTATTACACTAAAAAATTAATATTTTTTAAGCAAATTTTTTTTCGCCACTAACAAGTTTTTTTAACCGAGGTTTTAGTTGATATAATCCAAATCAATTGTTTATACAATGTTCTTTTACTAAATTTTTTTTTTTTTTACAAAAACTATTTCTTAATTTTTTGAATTTATTACACGGCAAAAATAAAATTATTTTTTTAAGCAACATTTTTTCTCCAATTACAAGTTTTTTACGCTATGTTTTTTTTTTTAATACAAAAAGCGAGTTTTTTACTGAAATTTTTTTTGTTTTAAACCAAAACTATTTTTTTTTAATTTATTACGCTGAGAAAATTAGAAAAAATTTTATCAACATGTTTTCCCCACTACAGTTTTTTTAACTTAATTGTTTTTTTTACTAAATTAATTTTTTTACCAAACATTTTTATGTTTTTAAATTTATTACACTAAAAAAATTAATAGTTTTGTGAAGCAAAATTTTTTTTCTCCACGAACAAGTTTTTTTAACCTAATTCTTTATTTTTATATAGCCAATAGATTGTTTATAACTAATGTTCTTTTACTAAATTTAATTTTTTTTCCCAAAACTATTTCTATTTTGTGAATTTATACACTGAAAAATAAATTATTTTGTAAGCAACATTTTATTTCTCCACTTACAATGTTTTAACCTAATGTTTTATTTTTTTATACCAAATCGATTTTTACTAAATTTTTGTTTTTTTTGTACCAAAACTAGTTATTTTTTAAATTTATTACGCTGAAAAATTAGAAAAAAATGGAATCAAGATTTTTTCCCCTGTAACATTTTTATAACCTAATTATTTTACCTATTTTTATACCAAAATATATTTTTTTATACTAATTTTTTTTTTACTAGATTTATTTTTTTTACAAAACTATGTCTATTTTTTGAATTTATTACACGGAAAAAAGAAAATTATTTTTTTTAGCAACATTTTTTCCCCACTAACAAGTTTTTTTTTAACTTAATATTTTTTTTAGCTAATAATTTTTTTTACCAAACGATTTTTATTTTTTAAATTAGACACAAAAAATTTGTAATAATTTTATTAAGCAACATTTTTTTCTCCACTAACAATTTTTTTTAACCTAATTTTTTATTTTTTATATACCAAAATCGATTTTTTTATACTAATTTTTTCTTTACAAATTTTTTTTTTACCAAAACTATTTATTTGTTAAATTAGTTATGCGGAGAAAAGTTAAAAATTTTAATCAAGATTTTGTTCCCCATAACATTTTTTTCTATTTACATAATATTTACTAATTTTTAGACCAAAATAAAAAAAATTTATACAATTTTTTTTTTACTAAATTTATTTTTTTTTAGCCAAAACTATTTCGATTTTGTTTAATTTATTACATGAAAAAATAAAATATGTTTTTAAGCAACATTTTTTCTCCACTTACAATGTTTTTAACCTAATGTTTAGTTTGTTTATACAAAAATTTTTTTTATTTTTTTTTTGTTTACTAATTTTTTTTACCCAAACTAGTTAGTTTTTTAAATTTATTACGCTGAGAAAATTAGAAAAAATTTTAATCAACATTTTTGCCCCCTAAAACAAACAAAAAAACAAAAACAAAACCCAAAAAAAAAAAAACACAAAAAAAGAGTTACTAAATTTATTTTTTTACCAAAACTATTTTTATTTTTGAAATTTATTACACTGAAAAAATAAAATTATTTTTTTAAGCAACATTTTTTTCTCCACTTAGACAAATTTTTTTAACCCTAAATGTTTTATGTTTTTTTATACAAAGTCGAGGTTGTTTATTTACTAAATTTTTTTGTTTTTTTTTACAAACTATTTATTTTTTTAAATTTATTACAGCTGAGAAATTAGAAAAAATTTTAGATAACATTTTTCCTCACCAACATTTTTTTTTACCTAATTATTTTTTCTTTTGTACCATTTTTGTTTTAACCAAAATAGATGTTTTTATACTATGTATTTTTTTTTATAACCAACTATTTTATTTTTTTGCATGATTACACTGAAAACTACCTTATGTTTTTATCCGCCCCATTTTTACTACCACTCCACCCTTTTTTTTAACCAACCTCTCTGTATGGCCAGCTTACATTCGTCCGGCCTTTCCCCGGTCACCCTCCATCCCCGATTAAATCAAAGTTACTGTGCTGGTCATCACAATTAAGGAACCATGCTCTACGGAACTACACGCTTATTGAGAAATACTGCATCAAACGTTTCTTTAGTTTGGACCAGGCCATCTGTGTTTGGATCCGGCTTGATAAAGCTCTGTGTTTCCACAGAGGACCGGCCCTTAACGGTGGACTTTCCCAATTAGAAATTTGATTATTCCCCCGTAAAGTTGTTTCCAAAGACATCTGAAGGGGAAGTGGGAAGTTAGAAAGTATATATTGGATGGTCACATAATCATCATTGGTTAAAACACCGGGACCGTGTAACACGGGGAAAGATCACGGAGACCTTATGCTCAAAGTTTACTAAAACAGTTAACATGGTGACGTTCCTTTACTTTTATCTGGAGAGTTTAATCATGCTGCAGCTCAACTGAGGAGGTCAACTCAGACTATGAAACAAGCCTTGGCAGCTGCCGGTACCTGTAAATCTGTTTTAATAATAAGCCTGGAGTGTCTCCCCTAGTGGCCTAAAAAGGTATGACCCGAGAGTCACTATAAATCAGCATGTAGATTTAAATCAACTAGAATAATTGATCGAACTTCCTCTTCCATGTGGCTGAGTGAATCCAGAGTGTTTTATGAAAAGAATAAAGGAAAAAAGAAAAAATACATATCGCATGCGACTTATTTCTTTAACTGGAGATGACGCGTGCAGATAGTGCGATGGTGGGGTGTAGCGGTGCGGGGAGCGGGTCCACGGATGGGCGCGTAAGGCTTGGGTAGAGCAGTCGGGCGTGAGAACGGGGGGGTGTTAGATACATGGCAGTGGGGGTCGGGTGGGAAATCAGACGGATGAAAACATGGTGGTAATCCAATATGACATAACTTTAAGGACCAGATACCGGAGAAAAGAAGAATTTTGATAGCACGAGCAAATAAAAGAGGGAAAGAGAAAAGAAGGGGGAAGAAAGGAGAAGGGGGAAAGAGAAAGATTCATTTACAGTTTATCCATTGGTTTGGCTACATTTCTTGAACTGAGATGACATTTATCATAACTATAAAGCAATTTGGGCCAAACAGACTTGCAGTTCTGCACAACACTTCAATAACCAGCAAAATGTAATTTTAAGGGTCTACCAAAAACTACTCATCCATGCTTCAAAATGAAATCCCTTTCCCATGTATAGTCAGTACCATAAAAATGGCAATGGATCCTTCTCAATTTGCTTTGGCACATTGTGAGTCATTCATTACTTCTGTCAAAATAACTGTGGATGGAGCTGCACAACTACTGGATCACCTGGCAATTTGTTACGCGCCCAAAACAGTTTACCCTTCATCAAAAACTACATTCCCTTCTCATATAATAGTCAGTGCCTCAAAATGCATGTCCCTTTGGTATGTGTAAGTAACTGCAAGTCAAAATGCTTAGACGCTTTGTAATGGCATAGTTCTAAACTATAGGCATAACATTTTCACACCACACACACACACAATGACTAATTCTTCCCGAGGGTGGAGAGGGGGGGGGGGAATGTTAATTTTTATTCTCAACTAACGTAAATGTACACATTACAGTAAGGTAGGGAACGCTAAAAAAGGAAAAGTATACTGTGGACACAAAATACAGAAAACCCACAAAAAAGAAAAAAATCAAGCAAATCAGCACTGGAATTCCTCAGATTCTCATCCACATCGCAGCTGATGTTGTTCTTGAGATACAGCGCGGGAAGAAGCGTCGTGCATGCATTAAGCCATCCTCTACACTGATCCCCTGTTATGTCATCACAGGCAGCGTCCATTTTAAAACAGCATTAGAGCCCTCTGGTTTCCGCATGGTGTTCATACACTCTCCATCTCCAAGCAGAGAAAAACTCCTCGATAGGATTTATGAAATGGAGAGTATGGTGGCAAGAACACATTGTGCATTCTTGGAATGCATGTTGAACCATCCCCGGATCGTTGGACCCCGTGGAAACGTAACGTTGTCCCAGATAATTACAAACCTTGGGTAGGTTTGGCCCTTCGAGACCCTCTCATTTTTCTGGGACCAGATCAATATGCAGTTGATGCCCAGAACGGAGGGAGTTTAGCTGTGTTGTATGGGCCCAAACTTCGTAGTCAAAAACGTATTTCACCTAACCTGATTATCCTAAATTTACTATAACATCTTCCAAAATATGTACTTAGTTCTAGTCCAGTTGCCCTAACACTATGTTGACAATTGAGCAGACTATTCTGGCATATGATGACGTATAGCGATGAAAATGTGCTGACATGTTTTGAGGACAATAACCATGACCTGAAAACCCCAAATTGGGAATAGATTCAGAAGATTCATTCATTTGAAAAATGTACTAAAATGTTGGCTGATTGTGTGAACTGTAGATACTTGTAATAGATATTTGCAAGGATGTACTAAAAGGCTTGAACACATGTACAAAGCAAGTTGGAAATGGTGAGAAGCATGATAAATGGCCATGCTGTTGTGATTAAACTGCAAGATAGTTTTGGGGATTGGTCCATGTTGTTATGAGAGGTGGCATCTCACAGTGTCAAGAAATGAGCCAAACCAATGGAGAAACTGTAAAAAACATTTTGTTTTAGTCTGAACGGTAAAGCTGATCAGTCAAACTGTGTGGAGGGAAGTAAAAGTACTTTCACCTTGTAGTTTCCTCAGTGTATTAT
>NC_040034.1:3755154-3774900 GCF_000972845.2 Larimichthys crocea | reverse complement strand
CAAACTTTAATGTTAATAGACTTTGTATTTTTAAAATTATATATGTATATATTTTATATAAACTCATTTTATTTTGTCACTTTTATTTTGGTGGGAGTAAAGCCTCCTAACTTCCGGCTTGTTTCGCGCTAACTGTGGCTAACTTCCCGCGCTGGACAGCTGGACTGGGCGTAGCAGGCACGGCAGCTAACCAGGACTAGTTAAGCGCTGATAACTAGTCGACTTAACGGCAGTTAACGACGTTTAACGTCGGTTACAGTGACGACACGTCCGGTTGTTTGTTTGTTTGTTTGTTTGTTTGTTTGTTAGCTGTGTGTGTGTGTGCAGACTGATAGCAGAGTTAATGATTTCTCTCATTTCTAAATGATTAACCTGCAAACAGGCAAAATATCAAGACTGAGAAACAGTGAGAAGATTTAGTCAAGTAAAAAATAGTCAAAAAACAAGTAAAAGTTCAGATTTTCAGACAGTTTGACATAAAACAGCTTGAAAAACATTTAAAAATGTTAAAAACATGTTAAAAAAAATTTTTTAAAACATGTTATAAACATTTAAAAACATGCAAAAATATTTAAAAATGTTAAAAACATGCAAAAATGTTAAAAACATGTTAAAATCATGTAAAAACATGTATAAAAATGTTAAAAACATGTTAAAATCGTGTAAAAACATGCATAAAAATGTTAAAAACATGTTAAAATCATGTAAAAACATGTATAAAAATGTTAAAAAACTTGTATAAAAATGTTAAAATCATGTAAAAACATGTATAAAAATGTTAAAAACATGTTAAAATCATGTAAAAACATGTATAAAAATGTTAAAAACATGTTAAAATCATGTAAAAACATGTATAAAAATGTTTAAATCATGTAAAAACAGGTATAAAAATGTTAAAATCAGACCCACCGTTCAAGAGAAAACTAAAGAAGATGAGTTAGAACAAACACACAGTTCAATCTGCAGCTAAACGTCAGTTTTTGGTTTTAAATGTGAATTTCTTTTCTTATCTTTGAGTTTTACATGCAGCAGTTTTACATAATGACTTTGCATGCTGGCTGTAAAATGTTTGTTTGTGTCAGCGACTTCACTGGAAACTTTTTTTAAAGGGTCACGTATTTAAAGTGTCTCTGAGCTGCCGTCGAATCCTCCCGGCTCAGCACGTTGTGTAACATCCTGTTTTCCCTCCTCCAGTGCCCGAGGTGCATGCAGTGCGACACCAAGTTCGACTTCATCAGGAGGAAGGTCGGTTCTGTTTTCACAAACACGGAGCACGGCGGAGAGTCCACTCGGCCTTGTGTTCGTTTATTTTGGCGTGGAGACACACTGAGCGCGCTCTGTGCTCACATAATAACACGGCAGATCTGCCAGAATACACTGTTTACTGTGTGTGTGTGTGTGTGTGTGTGTGTGTGTGTGTGTGTGTGTGTGTGACACCACATGACCTCAGAGCGGCTGTGATTCACTTTTTCTTCAGCTCTAAAACTCTGCAGTTTCTTCTGACCCACTTCCTGTCAGCACGAGCCAGACCTCAGAGTGTGTGTGTGTGTGTGTGTGTGTGTGTGTGTGTGTGTCTTTGATTGCTGACAGATTTAAATGCTGCATTCGAAGCAGACCGAGATGTTTTCTGTGTCCCGTTGTTCCTGCAGCATCACTGTCGGCGGTGCGGGCGGTGTTTCTGTGATAAGTGCTGCAGTAAGAAGGTGGTGCTGCCCCGCATGTGCTTCGTGGACCCGGTGCGGCAGTGCGCCGAGTGCAGCCTGGTCTCCCAGAAAGAGACGGAGTTCTACGACAAGCAGCTCAAAGTGCTGCTGGGAGGTGAGGAGGTGGAGATCCTTCAACATGAGCCGTCCATAAACTCTCCTCCAGCTCAAAAGTTCTCGCTGCGACGTCACCCGGAGAATATCTGAAGTTATCTTGCTGCACGTTAGAAAGCGATGTCGGATAGAAAACACGTGAACATCGACTAAACCTCGACCGTAAAGTTGTCAGGAGAAACTTTAAATATTATTTGTCGATCTCGTCTCTGTGCTGTCCCTCTACGACGACCTGAGATGCTTTTTAAAATTAAACTAACTAACTTTCCTTCAAATAATAAATATTTAAATAATCTGCAGATTCTCAATTAATTGATTACTCGTTTAAAAACAGCCTGAAAATGTTCAGTCATCACGTCAGAGACGTCTGATATTCAAACAATCTGAAACATTCAGTTAATTTTCACACATGCGAGAAGCAAAAACCAGAAAATGATTTTAATGTTTTCATGTTTGTTGAAAAGTTTTCAGCCGTTATGAACTTATGAGCAGAAAGATGAACAACTGCTGACGTTCTCATGACGTTCTCTTGACGTTCTGATCATGGTTGCAGATATTTATTGTTAAAAATTGTAAACAAGTTGCGGTCAGTGTTTCATGTGTGCAGTGATCTGACAGAGCGCCCCCTGCTGAGTCAGTGTGCAGCAGCAGCAGCAGCTCTTAATGAAAAACTCGACCTCGTGCTTTTTTGCTGATCAGAGGTCTGTTTGTGGTCTGCATGAAGCTCGAGCTGAACGTTAAACTGTCCTCAGATCAGCTGAATGTTTTCTGTTGGTCACTCAGGCGGCACCTTCGTCGTCACTTGGGAAGAGTCGGACAAGTCTGAAACGATGACGTGTCGCCTCTCCAACAACCACAGGTGAGCTTTAAGTCGTGGTACACACCTGATGTGATTCATGTTTCTGAACGTTGTTGATCATCAGTGATAAATGTCTGATGAACAGGGACAGTCAAACGTTAATCCTCCGTCTGGTTTGATTTGTCTGCTCCTCCGTCTTCAGGTATCTGTTCCTCGACGGAGAAAGTCACTTTGAGGTGGAGTTGTCTCGAATCTCCAGCATGCAGATCCTGACGGACGGGTCGAGTCCCGGAGGTGAGACGTGCAGCTGATGTCAAACTGCTTCTGTCCTGTCTGTAAACGATGAACTTCTCCTCCGTCATGTTGTTCTTGACGGATCCACTAACGTGGCTGACTCTCCGAGCCGTTTGTTTTCTAATCGAACACTAACGAACTCTTCCTCCTCTGCTGCCTCCTCGTGCCTCGGCTCTTCTTCCTCCCCCGGGCTCAGAGAATGACATTCACACTTACACCAGTCTGCTGGACAGTCACTGTCTCTCTGAAGGTCAGCCGCGGTGCCGCTCATCACGCCTCTCTTTCTGTTTCCAGATCTTTCTTTGGGTTTTCATCCGTGTTGCATGCCGCCGCCTGAACGTGCCTCTGTGCTGCTGTTTGTGTGTTTTCATCTTCCTGCATGTTCGTGCACGCGCCTGTCACTCTTCAGCTTGTTGATGCTTTGTGCTCAGATGCAGCAGAAACGTGACGTCATGTGATTTTACTGACACCATCAGGACTCCTCTCGGGCTGCCACAAACCATTATTTTGACAGTCGACTAATCACAGATTATTTTTTCGATTAGTCGACTAATCGGATCATACGTAAATTGACTGTCCCGGAGAGGGGCGGGCGCTGTAAAGCTCGCGGACGGAGCCGTGAGCCACCTCCACCCCCAAATCTTTCCATGCCGACCCAGAGCCGCCGCGGAGGAAATGCGCCCGGTGGAGGCCAGCCGGCGCTGGGGAGAGGTCCCGCGAGGGGATCCTCCCACACCGTGTGGCCGTCCCTGACCCGCGGACTGCGCGGTGATTGGTTAAAATTGCAACACCGCCCTGAATTCACGGGGATTCACTGAAGTTGCGTTGAAGTTGCATGTGTGTGTGACAGGAAGGCAGACGCGGCAGTGGAAGCTGCAGCCGCAGTTTCGAGAGAAAAGCAAAGTTAAACAAAAACAAAAAACGATGCGTCGACTACTAAATTAGTTGTCGGCGTTTTTGTTCGTCGACATAATCGTGACTAATCGTGGCAGCCCTGGACTTCTCACAGAGCTTAAAGAACAACAGCCGAGAGTCGAGGAGAAGAAAAACTAAAAACACAGACAGAGAATTTAATAAAACTTATCAGGAAAACTCCAAATTCATCCAGATCGCTCGTCTGACACAAAGTTCCTGCCGTTCTTCTCTTCAGTTTTTCAGCTGCGATCAGATATTATTGTGAATGTATTGTGTGTGTGTGTAGGAGGGATGTCCCGGGCCAGCGGCATGCTGCTCCACTACAAGCCGATGGGCTCGCAGGACCCTCAGCAGCTCCGCGTGGAGGTGGCGGACGACAAGAAGGTGGCCTCGCTGTGGCTGGCTGCGATGCACAAGGTACGGCCGACACCGACACACGTCAGCAGTGACTGTGATGACGTGTTCATAAACACACGTATGTGTGTTTATGAACACGTCATCACCGTCACTGCTGACGTGTTACTCATCACGCGGAGCCGTCAAACCTCACGGTTTCCGGATCTTCTGACTGACTGTGTCTCCGTGTTTCCACCTGCAGGCGGCCAAACTTCTGTACGAAGCTCGGGACCAGTGACGTGCAGGCTCGGCCCGTCACACTGAACCTCCAGGCAGCACACACCCAAGTGTTTCTCTCAGCGGAGGGTTTGGATTTTCTTAACACCGGTTCTGATTCTGCTTCTCCGCCTCGGTTCTCGATGAAACAAACTCTTTTATTACCTCTTATAACCAGAACTTTGTACGTCATGTTTACCACACGTAGGCTGATTGTTCTTCTTCCTATTTTTTTACATTTTTGCATCTCAGAGTTCTTCGATTCTCTCGGATTTAAAAACCCGAATCAGGGCTGGCGCAGCGTTTAACGTTCCCACGGCAAGACGACGGGAGAACTTTGAGCTCCCCGATCAGCCACGTAACACGTTTGTATTTTTACACACAGGTTAGACTTTGAGCTCCATGAGACGGAACATAAAACAGGTTTTATACGCAATGATGAGACACTTTATGGATCGCGCCAAGTAGGGATTGAAAGAGAGTCTGGAGATGAAGCCGGTTAAAGGACAAATCCACCTTTTTAAAGCCTTTAACAGACAGAAAGCAGCTGCGTGGGATGTACTTTGCATTTCAGGGCTCATTTTTAGGTTTTACAAGCACATTAAAAACAGCTCGGTGCGATGAAGAGGTTGAACCCCATAGAGGAGCAGCGTGCACCACAGAAATGCAAAGAACATCACACCTGTTCTCAGTTTGAACGAGATGAACGTCTTTCTGCTGCGAGTATTTACAGATTTCCATCTCCAGGCGTCTGAGGAGATTCAAACTATTCACTGACTCTAGTGAACCGTTAACACACACACACACACACACACACATAAAGAAATGCTTTAAATGTAGTTTCACGTATTGAAGTTTTGTATGAGATATTTTGTTAACTCTTCCTACTTTAACACGAGGCGTGTGCGTACGTTGTAAACTTCCTTTTATCCTCTAAAGACGAGTCGGCGTCTCCTTTTTTATTTTTTATCATCGATGTTGAACTCACCTCCGTCCTTCATCAGACCAGTGTTGTTCAGTTCTTGTTGAGTAGTTCGCCGTGCTTCCATGGACCTAAACAAGACGTTTGTGTCGAGCGACTGACGTCAGAGAGATTCAGTTTGTGCCCCTCGTGTACGATCAGCTCACAGAGCTTTAAAACTACAACGCTTTGTTTTAATTCTCAGTGGCAGCAATATTTTAAAGTGAGAGTAAAACTTTAAAGGTTGTCTAACAACACGTACTAAGAAACATTTTGTCCGCTGCACCTCATGAAGGTTTCTAACCTCCGTCAGTCTAAACATCTTTTTATTCCTGGAAACACGAGAGGCTCAAACTGTCACAAACTCTCGTGTTTCAGTCGCTCACACCGTGTCGACTTTTCCTTCGCCGTTGTATCTTAAACACATTTATTATTTAGCCGAAGCATGAAGCGTGTTCGTGTGCGCGTGGTGTTACGATTGTGAGAAGTGTAAACTAAGTGTTGTGCCACAAACAATCTTAACTCGGCCTCCTCTCACGGCATCTTCTGGAACCTTTGGGAACTCGGTGAAAGAAGCCGGTCGGTCCACCGAGATGAGACTTTAAACACTTTAATCACGTGACCTTAAATCTGTCCAAACACATCGATGCTAACACTATGTGCTGTATATTATATATGTATTATGTATCATTGGCTTCTCAGTAGTTTAACTTGCTGTCGTCCGCACGTCTTCCCCAGTTTTCTAGACTCAAAGAAACACAGAGCTGGTCGATCACCGCCTCCTCCTCGTGACATGAATTTATTTTTCTAAGCTGCTCAACATTAAATCACAAGTTTGTCGTTTAGTTCGAGTCTTTCAGGGCAGACGGAGGAAGATGGTGAGACGTCCTGATGTCCATGTGCGTTCAGTGTTCTTCCATTGTAGATGTTTGTTATGAAGACGGCTGCACAAAAATACACAAACTTACATTTAATGTCTTCAGTTATTCTGTTGGACTCACTGTGCAGCCCTGTCACTCGTCACCCTGACTCAGTGTTTGTACCTGCACTTTATCCATTTTTAATCCCTCGCTTCATTTATTCATTTATTATGCTGAAAATGCTACAATACGCCTCTGTTGGATTATTCTGTTGAATAAAATCAAATGTTTATACACGTGTGGTGTCGTTTGGCTCATTTAAAAAAAAAAGATTCCTTCTTTAAAAACTTTTTACCAAATTTTTTTTAGACCAAAATAGATTTTTTTTTTGTTTGTTTTGTTTTTTTTACACTGAAAAAAAATGTAAAACAAAAAAACAAACATTTTTTCCCCACTAACAATTTTTTTTAACTTAATATTTCTTTTTACTAAATTAATTTTTTTACAAAACTATTTATTTTTTAAATTATTATACGCTGAGAAATTTTAAAAAAAAATTTTATCAAAGATTTTTTTTTTTCCTTATCCTTTCCCCAGTAACAATTTTATTATAACTAAATTATTTTACCTAATTTTTTATAAATACCAAAATAAAAAAAGTTACTAATTTTTTTAAGAAAAACATTTTTTGCTTTCTCGTTTCCTCGCACTTACAATTTTTTTACCGAATGTTTTAGTTTTTATACCAAAATCCGATTCTTTTAGTACAAAAATTTTGTTTTACTAAAAAAATTTTTTAAAAGAAAAACAAAACTTTTATTTTTTAAAATTTTATTACGTGAGAAATTGAAAAAATTTTTAAGCAAAACATTTTGTTTCCCCACTAAAATTTTTTTTAACTTAATTATTTTTTTTTACGAAATTAATTTTTTTACAAAACTAGTTTTATTTTTAAAATTTATTACACTAAAAAAAAATATATTTGTTTTAAGCAACAACTTTTTGTCCTACCACTAACAATTTTTTTTAAAAAAAACCTAATTTTTGATTTTTATATACCAAAATCAGATTTTTTTTATACTAGTTTCTTTTACTAAATTTAATTTTTTTTACCAAAACTATTTCTAGTTTGTTGGAATTTATTACACTGAAAAAAATAAAATCATTTTTTAATGATATAAGTAAAGCAACTTTTTTTTGCATTTTTTCTCCACTTACATTTTTTTTTTTAACCTAATGTTGTATTAGTATAACCCAAAAAAATCGAATTTTTTGATAATATTTTTTTTTTTTTTACAAAAGTTTTTTTTACAAAACTATTTAGTTTTTTAAAAATTTATTACGGCTGAGAAAATTAGAAAAATTTTAATCACATTTTTTCCCCCCACTCACAATTTTTTTAACGTAATTATTTTTTTACTAAATTAATTTTTTTAACCAAAACTAGTTTTATTTTTGTTTAAATTTATAATTACACTAAAAAATGTAATAATTTTTTAAGCACATTGTTTTTCTCCACTAACATTTTTTTAACCCTAATTTTTTAGTGTTATATACGACCAAAATCGATTTTTCTTTTTAATATACAATTTTTTTTTACTAAATTTATATTTTTTTTAAATAAATTTTAACCAAACTAATTTATTTTAAATTTATTACGCGAGAACATTGAAAAAAAAAATTTAATAATCAAGAATCAAGATTTGTTTTTGTTTCCCCAGAACATTTTTTAATACCTAATTAGGTTACCTAATTTTTTAGAAGAAAACGCAAAAATAAAAAAAATATAGACTAAGTTTTTTACGCAACATTTTTTTCTTTTTTTTTCGTTCCTTTATGTGAACATTTTTTCTCTCCACTTAACAACAATTTTTTATTAAAAACCTTAACAAAAAAAAAACCTAATTTTTTATTTTTTATCCAAAACCAAAAAAAAACCAAAATCGATTCTTTTTTACAAAAAATTTGTGTATTAAACGAAAAAAAATTTGTTTAAACCAAAACTTTTATTTTTTTAAATTTTATTACCTGAAAAATTAAAAAAAATTTAATCAAAACATTTTTTCCCAACTAAAAAACAATTTTTTTTTGAACTTAATGATGTTTTTTTTACTAAAGTAAATTTTTTTATTTATTTTTTACTTTTAAAAAACCAAAACGATTTTTATTTTATTAAAATTTATTTACAACGAAAAAAAATAATATGTTGTTTTTAAAGCAACATTTTTTTTTTTCTTCCACTAAACACTAAACAATTTTTTTTAAAACCTAATTTTTATTGTATATAGACCAAAATAGAAGTTTTTTATAAAATATACTAATTTATTTTCTTTTTACTAAATTTATGTTTTTTTTTTTTTTACCAAAACTATTTTTCTATTTTTGAATTATTACACTAAAAAAGAAAATCATCCGAATTTTTTTTTAAGAATTAAGTTTATAAATTTAAGCAACATTTTTGTTTTGTTTCTCCACTTAACAATTTTTTATTAACCTAATGTTTTATTTTTATAACCAAAAATACCAAAATACCAAATCCGATTTTTTTTATTATTTTTTTTTTTTTTTTAGTTACAAAAAGTTTTTTTTTACAAAAACTATTGTTGTTTTAAATTTATTAACGATTTTACGCTGAGAAAATTAGAAAAAATTTTAAAATCCAACATTTTTTTTTCTTTTTCCCCACGAACAATTGTGTTTAACTTTAATATTTTTTACTAAAAATTAATTTTTTAAATACATTTTTAAACCAAAACTATTTTTATTTTTTTTTTATAAATTTATTTTCATACAAACAACTAAAAAAAATTTAAATAATTTTTTAAACAACATTTTTTTGTTTCTCCACTAAACAATTTTATTTACCTAATTTTTTATTTTTATAATACAATACCACAACGATTGTTTCTTTTAATATACAATGGTTTTTTTTTTTTTTTTACTAGATGTATTTTTTTTTAATAATTAAACAAAACTATTTATTTTTGAAATTTAATATTACGCTGAGAAAATGAAAAAAAATTTGAAAAAATAATAAATCAGATTTTTTTTTTTTTCCGTTTTTTTGTTTTTCCTTTTGTTTTTTTTTTTTTCCCCCCTGTTTTCCCCCCCAGAAAGTGTTTATAACCTAATTATTTGTTACCTAATTTTTTATATACAAAAAAAAAAATATATACTAATTTTTTAAGCAACATTTTTTCTCCCTCCATTACAATGTTTTTAAACCTAATGTTTTAATTTGTTTATAACCGAAAAAATAAATCGATTCTTTTTATTTCTTTTATTGAACAAAAAAATTTGGTATTTAAAAAAAAAAGAAATAAAATTACAAACTTAAAAAACACGAAAAAACTAAAAAAAAATTTTTTTTTTATTTTTGAATTTAAAAAAAATACCAAAACGATTTAGTTTTTTAAATTTATTTCGCTGAGAAAATTAGGAAAGAAAAGTTTAATAATAAAAAAAATAATCAACATTTTTTTTTTTAGTCCTGTTTTTTTTTTTCCCCCACGAACAATTTTTTTTTTTTAAACTTAATTATTTTTTTTTTACTAATGAATTTTTTTTATCAATTTAATAACCAAAACTATTTTTTAATTTTTAGAAATTTATTACACACTAGAAAAAAAATAATATTTTTTTTAAGAGCAAACTTTTTTTTTTCTCTTCTCACTAAACAATTTTTTTTTATTAAAACCTATTTTGTTTAAAGTTTTAGATACCAAATAGATTTTTTGTTTATTTATATTTTTTATAGAAGAATATATACTAAGTGTTGTGCTTTTAACTTTTATACTTCCCTTTTACCCAATTTTATGTTTTTTTATTTTTAAGAAAACCAAACTATTTCAATAATTTTTGAATTTATTTAACACTGGAAAAATAAAATCATTTTTTAAAATAAGCATAAAAAAAAGCAAAAAAAAACATTTTTTGTTTTTGTTTTTTCTTTTTTTTTCTCGCTCCGTTCCTCTCACACTTAACAATTTTTTTAATTTTTTTAACCCTAATGTTTATTTTTTTATACCAAAAATCGATTTTTTTAATTAAATTTTTTTTTTTATTTGTTTTTTACTAAAAAAAATGTTTATTTTAAACCAAACGATTTATTTTTTAAATTGTATTACGGCTGAGAAAATTAGAAAATTTTAAAATCAACATGTTTTTTTCTTTGTTTTTTTTTTTTTTTTTGTTTTTTTCTTTTTTTTTTTTCTGCCCCCTAACAATGTTTTTGTAACTAATTATTTTTTTTTACTAAATTAATTTTTTTATACCAAAACTTTTTATATTTTTTAAATTTATTACACAACTAAAAAAAATTTAATAATTTTTTAAAAAGCAACATTTTTTTTCCTTTTCTCCACTACTAACAATTTTGTTTATATTTTAACCTAATTTTTTATGTTTATAGAACCAAAATCGATTTTCTTTTAATAATAATACAATTTTTTTTTTTTTACAAATTTTGAACAATATTTGTTTTTTTTTTTATTTTTTTTTTATAATTTTTTTATTTTTTTACGCAAAACGAAATTTATTTGTTTAAATTTATTACGATACGCTGGAGAAAATTGAAAAAAAAATGGTTTAAAAGGAAATAATAAAAATCAAAGGTTTTTTTTTCCTTTGTTTCTTTTTTTTTGGTTTTATGTTTTTTTTGTTTTTTTTTTTTTCTTTTTTTTTTTCCCCAGTAATAGTTTTATATAACCTAATTATTTACCTATTACCAAATACTTACCTAATAATTGTTTTTATAACCAGAAATAAAAAAATATATACTAATTTTTTTAAGCAAAAACATTTTTTCCTTCTCTCTTTTGTTTTCTTTTTCTTTTCCCTTTCTCCACTACAAATTTTTTTAATATTAAACACAACAAAAACCTAATGGTTTATATTTTTTATACCAAAATCGATTTTTTTTTTTACTAAATTTTATTTTTTTTTTGTTTTAAACTAAAAAAAATATTTTTTAACCAAAAACTATTTATTAAAAGATTTTTTTTAATTTATTAGGCTGGAGAAAATTAGAAAAAATTTTAATCAACAACATTGTTGTTTTTCCCTTTTTTTTTTTTTTTTTTATTTGTCTTTTTTTTTTTCCCCTCCGTTTTTTCTTCTCCCCACTAACAATTTTTTAACTTAAATTTTTTTTTTTTTTTATTTTTTTTTTTATATACCAAAATCGATTTTCTTTTAATAAATTTTTTTTTTATTTTTTAAACTAAATTTTAATTTTTTTTTTTTTTTTTTACCCAAAACTATTTATTTTTTAATTTTTATTTATTACGATTATATTACGCGGGAGAAAATGAAAAAAAATTAAAATAAAATCAAAAGATGTTTTTCCCCAGTTAACAATTGTTTAAACCAATTATTATTTAACCAAATTTTTTTTTATACAAAGAAAAAAAATATATACTAATTTGTTTAAGCACATTTTTTCCTTTCTTTCTCTTTTCCCTTTTCTTCCTTCTCTATTTTTTTTTCATGTTTTCTCCCTTTTGTTTTCCTTTCTCCACTTGTAACAATACAATTTTTGTAAAAAAACAAACCTAATTTTTAAAAGTTTTTAAATTTATAGACACCAAAATCGATTTTTTTTACTAAATTTTTTTTTTTTTTTTTTTTTTTTTTTTGTAATTTAAAAAATTACAATAAAATTAAATTAAAATTTAAAAAAAAAAACTAAAAAAATAATTTTACCCTTAACCTAAGATTTACCAAAAATATTTATTTTTTTTTAATTTATTAGGCTGAGAAAATTAAGAAAAATTTTAAAAAATCAAAGACATTTTTTGTACATTTTTTTGTCTCTTTTTCCCCCACTAACAAAGTTTTTTTAATTTAATTTTTTTTTTTTATAACTAAATTAATATTTTTTTACTTTTTTTTTTTTTTTACTAAATTAATTTTTTTTAAACCAAAACTAAATTTATGTTTAAAATGTTATTACACGAAAAAAAATACATAATATTTTTTTTAAGCAACATTTTTTTTTTTTCTCCCTAACAATGTTTTTAAACCTAATTTTTTTATTTTATATATACAAAAATAGGATTTTTTATACTAATTTTCTTTTACGAAATTTATTTTTTTTTTTAAACCAAAACAAATATTTCATTTTTTTTGCATTTAATTACAACAAAACGAAAAAAGTAAAATCAGTTTTATTAAAGAAAAAAAAGAAAAAAGCAAAACATTTTTTATCCACTTTAATACAATTTTTTTTAAAAAAAAAACCTAAGGTTTTAATTTTTTAATATTTTTATAATTTTTTATACAAAAAAGCGGATTTTTTTTTTGTTTTTTGTTTTTTTTTTTGTTTGTTTGTTTTATTTTTTTTAAAATTTTTGTTTTTTTTTTGTTACAAAATTTGTTTTAATTTTTTTATACCAAAACTAATTGTATTTTTTTTAAATTTTTACGCTGAGAAAATTTGGAAAAGGTTTAGAAGAAACAGGGTGGAACCACGAAAAGGGGTAAAGTAAGGAGTTGTTTTGACGAAAGGAGGGGGTGTTACCAAAAAGATGGTTATGTTTGAAATTGGTCACTGAAAAAAAGTTAAGAATTGTTAAAGCCAAAACAGTTTTTTTTTTCTCACTAACAATTTTTTTAAAACCTAAGTTTTTGTATTTTTATATACAAAAATCGAGTTTGTTTTTTGTAATACAAGATGTTGTTATTTTAAATAAAAATTTATTTTTTTGTTTAACAAAACTATGTATTTTTAAATTTTATGTACGGCTGAGAAAATTAAAAAAAAATTTAATCAAGCTTTATTTTAATAACCCAGTAACACTTTGTATAAACCTAATTATTTTACCTCATTTTTATACCAAAATAGATTTTTTTTTTATACTAAATTTTTTTTTACTAAAATTTTACTTTTTATTTTTACCACCAAACTATTCTATGTTTTGAATGTATTACACTTCCAACACTGAAAAAATAAAATGATTTTATTAAGCAACAGTTTTTTGCTCCACTTACATTTGTTTAACCTAGTTTTATATTTTTTATAAAAACCAAAATCGATTTAGCTACTTAATTGTTTTTTGTTTTACGAAAAAAAATGTTTTTACCAAAACTATTTATTTTTTTTAAATTGAGTACGCGAGAAAAATTAGAAAAACTTTATCAACAGTTTGTTGCTTTTTTTTTTCTCCCCCTAAGAAACAATTTTTTAACGGAATTGATGTTGTTTTTTTTTACCAAATTATTTCGTTACCAACACGATTTTATGTTTTAGAATTTAGTACACTAACAAAACTGTCATAAGTTTTTAAGCCACATTTTTTTTGTCTCCACTGCAACCTTTTTTTTAACCGAATTTTTTTATTTTAGATACCAAAATACAGTTTTTTAATACTAATTTTCTTTTACTAGAAATTTATTTTTTGTTTCATAATAATTTTTTTTTACCCCAAAAATTTCTAAAGTTCTAATTTTTTGTTTGAATTTTTATTAACAACAACAGGTTATGAGAACCACTGCCCACATACCATTCTTGTTGTTTCCGACCCCCTTTTTTCGTGTTTCTCCTCCACTACCCCAGGTTTTTGTTCACCCCTAATGTTTTCTTTTTTGGTCTTTTTCTAACAAAAATCGATTTTTTACTAAATTTTTTGTTTTTGTTTTGAAAACATTGTTTTTGTGTTTACCAAAACTTTATTTTTTAAATTTTTACGCTAAAAAATTAGAAAAACATTTAATCAACATTTTTTTCCCCACTAACAAATTTTTTTAACTTAATTATTTGTTTTCTTCCTACTTACTTTTTTTTCCAACCCCCCCCTATTTTTCTTTTTCCCCTTTCTTCCCCAAAAACCACAACTCTGTTTTTCCCTCCCCTTTTTTTCTGCTCCCCGACCCATTTTTTGTTGTTTCCCCTAAATTTTTTCTTTTTCTAATATACAAAATAGATTTTTTTTATACTACTTTTTTTCTTTTAACTGAAATTTAAATTTTTTTTAACCAAAACGATTTCTATTTTTTAATTTATTACACTGAAAAATAAAATTATTTTTTTTAAGCAACATTTTTCTCCATTACATTTTTTTTTCTAACCTAATGTTTTATTTTTTTATTACCCAAAAAACGAGTTTTACTAAATTTTTTTGTTTTAACAACTAAAAAATTTTTTTTAACAAAACTATTTTTAAATTTTATTAACGCTGAGAAATTAGAAAAAATTTGTAATCAAACATTTTGTTTTCCTTCCCCACTAACAATTTTTTTAACTTAATTATTTTTTTTACTAAATTAAATTTCTTTAAATAAACCAAACTATTTTTTTTTTTTTTTTTGTTTTAATTTATTACAATTACACTAAAAAAAAATTAATTATTTTTTAAGTAACAATTTTTTTTTTTCCTTCTTCTTCTCCACTAACATTTTTTGAAAACCAATTTTTTAATTTTATAATACCAAAATAGATTTTTTTTATAACTAATTTTCCTTTTACGAATTTATTTGTTTTTACCAAAACTATTTCTATTTTGTTTTTTAATTAAATTTATTCACACTGAAAAAATAAAATTATTTTTTTTAAAAGCAACATTTTTTCCCTGGTTGTGTTTTTTCTCCACTTACAATTTTTTTTTTAAAACCTAAATGTTTTATTTTTTTATACCAAAAACGATTTTACTAATACAACTAAACTAAATTTTGTTTGTTGTACAATTACTAACTAAAAAAAATTTTTTTAACCAAAACTATTTTTTTAAATTTATTACGACGCTAAGAAAATTAGGAAAAAAGTTTATTAATCAACATTTTTTTTTTTTTCCCTTTTTTTTTTTTTTCCTTTTTCCCTTTTCTTCCCCTAACAATTTTTTTAACTTAATTATTTTTTTTACTAAATTAAATATTTCTTTTCTTTACCAAAACTGATTTTGTTTTTTTTGTTTTTTTTTAAATTTTATTACACTAAAAAAATTAATATTTTTTTTAAGCAACATTTTTTTTTCTCCACTAACAATTTGTTTAACACTAATTGTTTAATGTTTATATTTAACCAAAATAGATTTTTTTTTATACTAATTTATTTTACTAAAATTATTTTTTTTAAATATTTACACAAAACTATGTTCTATTTTTTGAATTTATTACACTTGGAAAAATAAGATAATTATTTTTTAAGCAACATTTTTTTCTCAACTTCCAAGTTGTCTTTTTAATAAAACTGTTTTGTTTTTCTTATCCCCAAAAAATCGATTTTTTTACTATATTTTGTTTTTTATACCAAAACACTATTATTTTTTTAATTTATTACGCTGAGAAAATTGAGAAAAAATTTTATCAAACATTTTTTCCTCACTATTTTTTTTACTCCTATTAGTTTCTTTTATTCCTATTTTTTTTTTTTTAAACCAAAATAGATTTTTTTATAGCTGATTTAATTTTTTTTTTAATCCAAAACTATTTTTATTTTTTTGATTTATATTACACTTTGAAAAAACATAAAATATTTTTTAAGCAACATTTTTTATCTACTAAAAAGTTTTTTGAAAGTTACAAAAAGATATTGTATTGAAATATGTAACCATTAGTAAGCCGATTTAAAGTACAATCCATGTTCCCGTATTAACTCAAAGTTAATTTTGCTGTAGTACATCAAAGATTAAGGAAAACATGCCTCTACTTGGGGACTTAACACGCTGTATTGAGAAATAAACTATAGAAGTTTTCTTATTTTGGACCAGGCCATCTGTGTTGTTTGGGATCCGCTTGATAAAGCTCTGTGTTTCAACGCGAGGACCGGGGCCCTTTCCGGTGACTTTTTCCAACTTCTAAAATTTTATTAGTTCCCCGTAAAAGTTCCTAAAAGAATCTGAAGGGGCAGTGGTTGAAGTTAGAAAGTATAGTATGATTGGTCACATAATCACATGGTTAAAAACCCGGGACCTTTAACACGGGAAAGGCTCACGGAGACCTTTATCTCAAGTTTACTAAAACATTTACGTGCTGTACTTTCCTTTTACTACTTTAACTGGAGGATTATTCATGCTGCAGCTCAGGACTGAGTCGACTCCAACTCATGAACAACCTCAGCCTGCTGTACCTTTAAAATCTGTATAATAATACGCCCTGAGTTGTATCCCCCTAGTGGCCTAAACTGGTTATGGACCACCATCAGAGTCACCTAAATCAACCTGTAGATTTAAATCAACGAATTGATCGACTTGCCTCTCATGTGGTCTCTGAAGTGATCCAGAAGTGTTTTCATTAAAAATATTAAATATACCCTGAACTTTCTTTACTGTGAGCTCAGATACATCTGTTGAATATGGAACGTCACCCCAGACTACTGTACAGAGTAAGAAACATTTATAACTATTTCTTTGTGAGATCATTTTCAGATCAATACTTTAAAACCATTCGAGATTTGACCGGTTCATTGACAGTTTTTTCTCCCATTGGTTTGGCTCTTCTTTGAAACATGAGAGACATTCTCAAACTATAAAGCAATTTGGCCAAACAGACTTGCAGTTCTGCACAACAACACTTCAGATAAACCAGCAAAATTGAATTTGTCTCCCAAAACTAACTCATCAATCTTCAAATGAAATCCCTTTTCCATGGTAAAATAGTCAGTACCCTAAAAATGGCCTGGATCCTTCCAATTTGCTTTGGGCACTTTGATTCATCTCATCTCCTGTATTCTGTCAAAATAACTTGGGATTGGTACTGCACACCTACATGGGCAATCACTGGCAATGGTTGGTACAGCTCCCAAACAGTTTACCCTTCAGTCAACAACTACATTCCCTTCTATGCATTATAAACTAGTCAGGCTTATCCAAATGCATTGTCCCTTTGTATTGTGTCAAGTACTACGATAGCAAGTCAAAAGCTTAGACCGCTGTTGTCATGGCATATTTCTTCAACTAATAGGCTAAACTTTTCACCAACCACACACACACACTGCACTCCATCTGCCGCGAGGGAGTTTATTTTTATTCTCAACTAACGTAAATTGTACACATTACAGTAGGTAGGAACCGTAACCCAAGAAAATCTTCTGTGTACACACACAAACAAAACCCACACCAAAGAAAAAAATCAACAATCAGCACTGTAAAATAACAGATCCCAAATGAAGGACTTTTGTTTAGTCACGGTCACTCCCCTCTCTCCCCTCCTCTTCCGGTCCCCATCCCTCATCTTCCTGGCCATCCTTCTCTTGCTCTGTTCGGGCCACAGTTCTCATCCCATCTCGCATCTGATTGTTGTCTCTTGAGTCAGCGCGGGAAGAAGGTCGTGCCTGAAGCCTGAGCCGATCTCTACAAACGGATCCCGGTATGTCCCCGCACAGGCAGCGTCCCATTGCAGTCTGAGCCATCTGGTTTTCCGCATGGTGTTCATACACTCTCCTCTCCAAGCATAGCAAAACTCCCTCATAGGATTGAGGAATGGAGAGTATGGTGGCAAGAAAACCCCCACCATTGGGCATTCCCGGATGCATGTTGAACCATCCCCGGATGCCGTGGACCCCCCGGTGGAAACTAAAAAACGTGGGTCCATATAAGTACAAATGGGGTAGGTGGGGCCCTTGAGAAACCCCCTCTCATTTTCTGGGACCAGATCAAGATACAGTTGATCCAGGAAACGGAGGTTTAATCTGTGTGTATGGGCCCAAACTACTTCGTAGTCAAAACGGAATTTCACCTAACCCTGATATCCCTAAATTTACTATAACATCTTCCAATATGTACGGTATTCTATTCAGTTTCTAACACTAGTTTGACAATTTGAGAGCAACTATTCTGGCATATGAAAATGACTTATACGATGAAATGTGCTGGACATGGTTTTGAGGACAATAACCATGACACGGAAACCAACCAATGGGGAGAGATCAGCAGTCATTCATTTGAAAAATGGTACTAAAATGGTGGCTGATTGTGTTAACTGTAGGATACCTTGTACATAGCGTTTGCAAGGATGTACCTAAAGGCTTACACTGTACAAAGCATTTGGAAATGTGATGAAAGCAATGATAAATGCCCTTCTGGGTTGTGATAATAACTAAATGCAAGAGAGTTTGGGGGGGATTGGTCCAGTTTTATGAGAATGTTCATATCAGTTTTCAAGAAATGAGCCAAACCAATGGAGAAAAACTGTAAAAAACAAACAAAATTTTGTTTAGTCTGAACTTTAAAGCGGATCATGTCAAACTGGTGTGGGAGGAAGTAAAGTACTTTTCGTTCCTCAGTGTAATAGTTACACTAGCAAAGTAAAAGCGTAAATGTTCAGTCAAGTTTGGATGAAAATGGCAGGATTAAATATTCCAACAGTCATTTGTGTACTCCTGGTTAAACAAACAAGTTCGATGAACACTGATGTCACAGAATTAAAAACGATACAGTCATGGTGGCCATAAAACAGCAGGGTAAGCTTCTCGTGTTAGACGTCAGACACGTGAAACAAAAAGTACATGAGCCCGACTCCATTTTATGGTGTAAGTAACTTTAAGTGAAGGGAAAAGTAAAAAGAAACAGAGCCCAAGTTGATCATCAACCGTAGGCTTTTGCATCAATATTTAAGGGCGACAAGAAACAGTGTTCGAGTGGGCATCAAAACTAACAGCTCAGCTAAAAACTGGCTTCTAAAGAAAGAATAGGAAGACCTGAGGGGAACCAAATTATCCACTTCAGCCGTACAATCCACGGAAGTTTGCAGAAACATATCAGAATATAATGCCTACCTTTATTAACAATGCATAAAATAAAACATTTGAAGTTCTTAAGTATTTTTGTTTCCTTCCTTAACATTGATATATAACTGGCTGTGCCTTCATCTGTACCAAACGACTTTGATAGTGGAATAGAGACACCCTATACTAATGAATCAGAAGAGCAGAAGAAGACGTACAAAACAGCAACAAACACAAACAACCGGCCCAGGAGGCAGAAACAAGTTTCAGGGGGTCGCCGTTTTTCCCCCCAGTTCAGATTGTTTACCACTTTCAAATAAATGGCAGAAATTTGGCACCAAGTTGAACTTTTAATAAAATCCAGATTTACAGACAGTGCCCTGAGAGATCCAGTAAAACCAAAACCAATCGAACCCACGCGGCGGGAAATCGAACCCGAGCCAAACCGCGGGGTTCGATGAGCAACGTTTCAGTGTCAATAGACCACAAGTCCGCATCAGATTCTACTAAGTGTGGGCAGAGTGGATGAACGACGTCACCGACTTCGGGTGTTGAAAACGTCCCTCTGGTGCAATCTCGAGGGTTTTTTTTTTTTTTTTTTTTTTTTTTTTACGAAATGTGAGCAGGAGTCACAGAAACTGGCACGTGTCCTAGAGAGAAAAAACAACTAATCTTCTAATGAGCGTCAGGTGGATACAGGGAAGGAGGGTAAAATGCCTGATTAACAAAAAACAAAACAAAGAAAAGTGAAAAAGAAAAAACAAAAAAACAGAAAGAATCCCCCGGATTTTTTTTTTGTTGTGGTTGAACCAGAAGTTTTGGTTTCCACC
>NC_040034.1:3754957-3755144 GCF_000972845.2 Larimichthys crocea | reverse complement strand
ATGTTTATAAACAAATAGATTTTTTTTATACTATTTTTTCTTTTACTAAATTTAATGTGTTTTTTTTTACCAAAACTATTTTTATTTTTTGAATTTATTACACTGAAAAAATAAAATTATTTTTTTAAGCAACATTTTTTCTCCACTAACAATTTTTTTTTACCAAAATATATGTATTGAAATATTA
>NC_040034.1:3733436-3754947 GCF_000972845.2 Larimichthys crocea | reverse complement strand
TATTTTTTGAATTTATTACACTGAAAAAATAAAATTATTTTTTTAAGCAACATTTTTTCTCCACTAACAATTTTTTTTAACCAAAATATATGTATTGAAATATTACATTAGTACGACTTTAAAAGGTACAATCCATTTCCCGTATTAACTCAAAGTTAATTTGCTGTGTCATCACAGATTAAGGAAACATCTCTACTGGACTACACACTTATTGAGAAATAACTGCAGTCAGAACGTTTCTTATTTTGGACCAGGCCATCTGTGTTTGGATCCGGCTTGATAAAGCTCTGTGTTTCCACAGAGGACCGGGCCCTTCACGGTGACTTTTCCAATTAGAAATTTGATTATTCCCCCGTAAAGTTTCCAAAGACTCTGAAGGGGAAGTGGGGAAGTTAGAAAAGTTTCCAAAGACTCTGAAGGGGAAGTGGGGAAGTTAGAAAGTATAGTATTGATTGTCACATAATCATCATTGGTAAACACCGGGACCTTTAACACGGGGAAAGGATCACGGAGACCTTTATCTCAAAGTTACTAAAACATTTACATGTGACGTTCCTTTTACTTTTACTGGAGGAGTTTATTCATGCTGCAGCTCAGACTGAAGTCAGACTCAGACTCATGAAACAAACCTTCAGCTGCCTGTACCTTTAAATCTGTTATATAAGCTTGGAGTGTCTCCCCTAGTGGCCTAAACTGTTATGACACCATAGTCACCAGAAATCAACATGTAGATTTAAATCAACTGAATATTGATCGACTTCCTCTTCATGTGTCTTGAAGTGAATCCAGAAGTGTTTTCATTAAAAATATTAAATATATCCTGAACTTTCTTTACTGTGAGCTCAGATATCATGTTGAATATGACGTCACCGACTAACTGTAAGAGTCAGAGAACTTTAATACATATTTCTGTGAGAATCATTTTCAGATCATACTTTAAACATTCAGAGATTTGACCGGTTCATTTACAGTTTTTCTCCATTGGTTTGGCTCATTTCTTGAAACTGAGATGACATTCTCATAACTATAAAGCAATTTGGCCAAACAGACTTGCAGTTCTGCACAACACTTCAGATAACCAGCAAAATGTAATTTGTCTCCCAAAACTACTCATCCATGCTTCAAAATGAAATCCCTTTCCCATGTAAATAGTCAGTACCATAAAAATGGCATGGATCCTTCTCAATTGCTTTGGCACATTTTGATTCATTCAGTACTTCTGTCAAAATAACTTGGATGGTACTGCACAACTACATGGATCACCTGGCAATGTTTGTACAGCTCCCAAAACAGTTTACCCTTCAGTCAAAACTACATTCCCTTCTCATATAACTAGTCAGTGCCTCCAAAATGCATTGTCCCTTTGGTATTGTGTAAGTACTGCAAGTCAAAATGCTTAGACGCTTTGTCATGGCATATTTCTAACTATAGGCATAACATTTTCACACCACACACACACACTGCACTCATTCTGCCGAGGAATTTTCATTTTTATTCTCAACTAACGTAAATTGTACACATTACAGTAGGTAGGGAACCGTAAAAAAGGAAAATATACTGTGTACACAAAATACAAAAACCCACAAAAAAGAAAAAAATCAACAAATCAGCACTGTAAATACAAAGAGTCACAAATGAAGACATTTTGTTTAGTCACGGTCACTCCCCTCTCTCTCCTGGTCACCATCCTCATCTTCCTGGCCATCCATTCTCTGTGCTCTGTTCGGCCACAGATTCTCATCCACATCGCATCTGATGTTGTCTCTTGAGATACAGCGCGGGAAGAAGCGTCGTGCATGCCTGAGCCATCCTCTACACTGATCCCCTGTTATGTCCTCACAGGCAGCGTCCATTGCAGTCATGAGAGCCCTCTGGTTTTCCGCATGGTGTTCATACACTCTCCATCTCCAAGCAGAGAAAAACTCCTCGATAGGATTGAGGAATGGAGAGTATGGTGGCAAGAACACATTGTGCATTCTTGGATGCATGTTGAACCATCCCCGGATGCGTGGACCCCGGTGGAAACTAACGTTGTCCCATATAATTACAAACTGGGGTAGGTGGGGCCCTTCGAGACCCCTCTCATTTTCTGGGACCAGATCAAGATACAGTTGATCCAGGAAACGGAGGAGTTTATCTGTGTTGTATGGGCCCAAACTTGCATTGTGGGTGGCCACACCATTTTCTGAGATGGCCGCGCACATGGTTATACACGCCTCCTTCGTTAGTCAAAAACTTATTTCACCTAACCTGATTATCCTAAATTTACTATAACATCTTCCAAAATATGTACTGTATTCTATTCCAGTTTCCTAACACTATTTTGACAATTGAGCAGACTATTCTGCATATGATGACTTATACGATGAAAATGTGCTGACATGTTTTGAGGACAATAACCATGACACTGAAAACCAACCAATTGGGATAGATCAGCAAGATACATTCATTTGAAAAATGTACTAAATGTTGGCTGATTGTGTTAACTGTAGGATACTTGTACATAGCTATTTGCAAGGATGTACTAAAGGCTTGACACATGTACAAAGCATTTGGAAATGTGATGAAAGCAATGATAAATGCCATTCTGTTGTGAGAAACTGCAAGATAGTTTGGGGATTTGTCCATGTTGTTATGAGAATGTCATCTCAGTTTCAAGAAATGAGCCAAACCAATGGAGAAAAACTGTAAAAAAACAAATTTTGTTTAGTCTGAACTTTAAAGCTGATCATGTCAAACTGTGTGGAGGAAGTAAAAGTACTTTCACTTGTAGTTTCTCAGTGTAATATTTACACTACAAGTAAAAGTCTGTAAATGTTCAGTCAAGTTTGGATGAAAGATTTCAGGATTAAATATTCCAACAGTCATTTTGTACCCTCGTTTAAACAAACAGGTTCGCTGAACACTGATGTCACAGAATTAACGATACAGTCGATGGTCCCTGAAACATCAGGGTCAGTTTCTCTGTTAGACGTCAGACACGTGAACAAAAAGCATGAGCCCGATCCGTTTTATGGTTTAAGTAACTTTATTGAAGGGAAAAGTAAAAAGAAACAGAGCCACAAGTTGATCATCAACCGTCGGCTTTGCATCAATATTTAAGGGCTACAAGAAGACAGTGTTCGAGTGGGCATCAAACTAACAGCTCAGCTACTGGCTTCTAAAGAAAGAATAGGAAGCCTGAGGGGAACCAAATTATCCAACTTCAGCCGTACAATCCACGGAAGTTTGCAGAAACATATCAGATATAATAGCCTACCTTTATTAACATGCATAAAATACAACATTGAAGTTCTTATATTTTGTTTCCTTAACATTGATATATACTGCTGTGCTTCTCTGTACACACACTTTGATAGTGGAATAAGATACACTCCTATACTAATGATCAGAAGAGCAGACGACGTCACACCGGCCCAGGAGGCAGAAACAAGTTTTCAGTGTGTCGCCGTTTTCCCCCATTTCAGATTTTTACCACTTTCAAATTAAATGCAGAATTTGGCCAATTTGAAACTTTTAAAAATCAGAATTTACAGACAGTGCCCTGAGAGATCCAGTAAAACCATCGACCACGCGGCGGGATCGAACCCGAACCACCGCGGGGTCGATGCAGCGTTCAGTGTCAAGAGACCAGTCGCATCAGATTCTACTAAGTGTGTGCAGAGTGGATGACCGACGTCACCGACTTCGGGTTGAAAACGTCTTACTGGTGCATGCTCAAGTGTTTTTTTTACGAAATGGGAGCAGGAGTCACAGAAACTGGCACGTGTCCTAGAGAGAAAACACTATCTTCTTATGAGCGCAGGTGGAAACAGGGAAGGAGGGTAAAATGCTCTGATTAACAAAAAAACAAAACAAAGAAAAGTGAAAAAGAAAAACAAAAAAACAGAATCCCGGATTTTTTTTTTTTTGTTTGAACCAGAATTTTTTTCCACCAGCTTCCACAGATGCCATCACATTGCGTATTTGCTTGTCCATTCTTTCGCCGTTCTGGTGTATCTGCAGAGAGACGAACATGACGTCAGTCACAGAGAAACATTCAGAACTCTCAGACGTCTCAGTCAGAACATGCACGACAGCAGCTTGTTAATGTTGCAAGCCAAGTTAGCGTCCTGATGAAACACGTACGAGCTGAACGCCTTCAGGTCGCCATGACGACACGCCGTCCTCGCCTGCCTGCTCATGCTGAGTTAGTGGCTACGTTCACATGCAGAGCCTGAAACGCTCGGGACTCAAACACCATCTAAAAACATTCACTGATATATTTTCAGATTATTACGTCACATTAAATGTGATTCTCATATTTCTCAGCGTGTGACGGACGTCGACATGTCGATCCTCCGTGGCCGTCTCTTTGCTTTTAGTGAGATTGTTGAATTCACAGTTTGTTGCACTTTGAATTTTTTAGATCGTCATGTTTTCCAACAGTCTGTTTGTGTCTGTTTTAATCGACTTGTTCTCGGTTTGTGCTGCCGTCTGTCTCGACCTGGACTAAATGTTTTTTCTCTCAACCTTTTCCTTAAATCTGAAACAGGAGCATGTTGTTACAGTAGCTGCAGCATCTGACGAGTTTACGTTTCGTTGTTGAATTAGACGAATTTGTACATTTAAATTAAAAGTGCCTGTGATGTTTTTTTTTTTAATGAAATGAATCTTATTTCCTGCTCCACGTTTGATTCAAATAGTTAAACACTGTAAACCTCTTTCTGCCGAGCTTTCCTTAAATTAACACCAAACAAACAAAGTTTATCCTCGTGTCCGTGTTTCCATCTGAACGTTTAGATGGATTTCCATCCAGGAAGCCCGTCCGCTGTCTGTATGGAAATCAGCTCACAAAGACTCATCTGAGACAAAAACACGTCACTGGAAATTATCTGTTGCTTTTATTTAAATGTCATTTTGTTGCATGGCGTGGCAGCCGCCCGCTCGGACACCTGAAGGGTCACACGGCTCGGACATCAGCTGTTTTCATACAAGAAGCCAAACTGTGACCGTCCTTGTTGTCCGTCTGCCAGGCTTCAGTTTCAGACATCATAGCTCATGAATGCAGCTCGCCTTTGGCAGCAGAATTGTTGCCGTGTCCTCGAATGCACCACCAAAAAAAACTTTTCAGGGCGGTCCCTGCTGACGGACGCTTTACCATGCAACAAAAACAACTGTGAAAAATAAAGGCAACCCAACTTCACTGCTCATGTTTTAGGCATTAAACTGCTTCTCTTCTCTCTGACCTGTAACCCACAAATTAAGGAATCATCGTATCGGTGGGAACGTCTTTATTTATAATAACTGAACCCGATCTGAGCGCGTGCGGCCAATAGGATACTCCGTATGTACAGACAGCCAGCGATTAGTACGATCACAGTCCAGTCCACACTGCAGTCATGTAGCCTCTTCACAACCAACCAGGCCCATACGCACTAGCCAAGATGCAGCGCTGCCTCCTGGCCTTACCCTAAAGCATGGCATACTTCGTTGTCCACTCCTGAGCTAGCTTATTGTACCTGACGGAGTGAGACTAGGTTACAGACTAGACTCAGGTGACACGTAGACAGGTAAAAAATTCATCATCAAAGTTGGATGAGGGGTGATTAAACACACTGTCTAAATGTTTCTGCTGTGACTTCCTTCATGTTCAGAGAACACGTGTGGGTTTTAATGAACTTACTTCTGACTATCTGTTTTGTAGATTCGTGCGATCTCTGGCACTAGTGGGTCGTCTGGGTTCGGGTCACATAGGAGTGAGCAAATGGAGAGAAGAACTGTGGAACAAAGAGACAGACATGTTAGCACGTCTGTACGAGGACAGTTCAGATGTAACATGTAAAAATCAAAGTGTCTGTGCAGTGTTTAACTTGGACAAACGTTAAAGCAACATTTGTCCAAAATAAATCCAACATTGAGGAACAAACGTGTCCAAACGTCCTCATGTGCAAAGGATTTGGTACTTTATTTAAAAAGGTTTGTCGATTTACAAGAGACAGTCTATATTATAATAAGTAGAAGAGAGGTAGGAATAAATAAGAGTTTACTTCCTACATAATTGTTTGTGTGTTCAGGTTTGACCTGTTTGTTTTTCCAACACAACACTTCCTTTAATCAGTCGCTGACTAATAAACCAGGTTAACAGTCGTCGACTAATAAACCAGGTTAACCGTCGCTGACTAATAAACCAGGTTAACCATCGCTGACTAATAAACCAGGTTAACAGTCGTCGACTAATAAACCAGGTTAACAGTCGTTGACTAATAAACCAGGTTAACCGTTGACTAATAAACCAGGTTAACAGTCGTTGACCTTGTGAAGTTGATCTCGATCGCTCGTACCTTTTGAAATAGTAAGTGCAGGAGACCACTGTGATCTGAGAATATCCAGACAGATACTGCCGTTACTGTTAATATTTGGGTGGTAAATTCTTGTTGTAAATGCAACCTGAAGAAAAACAGAAACAAAGAGAGAGAGAGAGTGCGTCACACACACACAAACAAACAGCAGGCCACAGTTACGCAATACAAGTTCCTCCACTTGCGGCAGTGACGTTTGGTGTCGACTTCTGGAATGACCGGTATTACTTCATGAGGGTTGTCAACAGATAAAATGTGTTCATGATGCCAATCTGCTGGGCTGGGTTACACTTACAAGAAAAGTTTCTGTTTCTCAGAAACGTGTGCTGAAGGAAGGTTTGTGTAGATATAATGTTTAAAGAACAGCTCAGTCTAGATTTGTGTTTTTCTTTAAATATCAAAGCTTGTTCCGGGTGTGTGTCGTTACCTTGGGTGGTTTGAAGGGGTAGTCTGTGGGAAAATGAATTGTCAAGAAGAAAACTCCTCCCTGATATGGACTGTCGCTCTGAAAGCACAGACGACATTTACATATTTCAGAGAAGAGCGACCTGAAGCTTGCGTCCACATTATCAAGTCAAATTTCAACCTTTATCTCTGTGAATACATTTAACACAACCTCTGTGACAACTTTCAACAACGACAATTATGCCATAAAGTATCTACTCACAGGTCCCATGATTGTGGCCTGCCAGTGAAACACTGCAGAGAACAGAAAGTAAAGTGTTGTTAGGAGAAAGGTCAGTAACAGGTATGTGATCTGACTGGAACAGCATGGTTTCCTTTTACGTCGTCGTACTCGATGCATGTGCGGCGCTCACATTAGTTTTACTATTTTAGGTCGCCGCTATTCGTGAGCAGTGAAACCAGCTCAGACCTACAAACGTGTGAGTTCATACAAACATGTAACGTCTGCTCGATGCAGCTTGACAACTGAAAACACTTAATGTTTTTGTTGATTTGTTCTGTACACATGACATCTATTGCACGTCTGTCCGTCCTGGGAGAGGGATCCCTCCTCTGTGGCTCTTCCTGAGGTTTCTTCCACCTTGTTTCCCTGTTAAAAAGGTTTTTGTGGGCAAGTTTTTCCTCACTCAAACCGAGGGTCTAAGGACAGACGATGTCACTCCCTGCACAGATTGTAAAGCCCTCTGAGGCAAATGTACTTTGTAAAATCTGATTTGACTTTGCACAGTAAACTGACGTCTTTGGGGCGTCTGTGGTAAATTATAAAACACGTTTAAGAAACTATTTAAGAAGAATTGATGGGAAACTTACTGTCATCGCCCACGGGACCAGCTGAGCACTGTGCTGGGGGGTCGCGAGCCAGGTCGCTGAGCTCCTGTGACGAGAAGAGGTTGTTGGTTAGATGATCAGAGACAAAACAAAGAAGACCAGAAAGTGACGCAGCGCAGAGATTACACTTCTCAAAAGACAAGTTAGCAATAACAGATGTAAACACACCCCGGCGACTTCCTATCATATGTTCTGGTCTTGTTCTTTTGAAGTCATCTCTAACGTTTATGCTTCTAAACATCTCAGTCTCCTTTGATGCTGTTTTGGGTTGGTGTTCTGATCCAGGATCTGTTTCCCTGTTCATCTACAGAGGGTCATTGCCTTTTCCTCCTGACTAGCTAGACACTTAATTTTATTGAAGTGGCAGGCTGTTATTCCTCCATCACATCACCACTGGATCAGAAACGTGATGCACAATCTTAAGCTGAAGAAAAGTCCCTTCAACGGTTCATCAGCAGATTCCACAAAACCTGGGACCCTCTAAGAATGTGAACGATTTACCTGGAACTGGAACTCTGAGTGACTACACTCTGCCCTATGACAATAAGTATCAGGTGCACTTGTTGTGGTTGTTTAGTCTTGTGTTTTTGTTCTTCTCTTCTGTTTATTCCTGTCTGTCAAATTTTGTCAGTTTGATTTTGGATTTGTTCTCTCTCTGTCTGTTGTCGGGATTGTCTTACTGTTGTTATTTGTAAAACAGAATGATTGTTTTGTATGATAATTTAAAAAACTACAAACAAAGTGTTCAAAAAAAAGAAAGAAAGCGACGCAGCACTTCACATCCGAGGTATGAATGCCACGAGGAGGTCGCATGCTTGGTTTACTTCTAGGGATGTAACGATACTCAACTCACGACTCAATGCGGTTCACGATTTTTTGTTCGCTACAGTTTTTCTTTAACCAGAATGAGCTCTCAAACTGTTTGTGTTCTTGTAAAAAGTGCAACTTACATCTTAAAACAACAAAACACGACATATCTCCTTTCTTTAGAAACAGTCTCACAGTAAACTGCTGTTAACTGTTGTAATGTGCAGTTTTCGTTGCTCGTGTTGCCGCTGTATGTTCGCAGTCTCTTGCAATATTTACATGATGTTTTGGTTTTGTCTGTTTCTCACGGTTGTATTTGTGTATATAGGGAATCCAAAATGCTCCACACAGGTGATTTTTGCTTGTCTTCCCTCGTTCTGGGCTCCGTACCTCACTTGACGTTTTGACATTGAACTATTGAATCAACAACCAACCAGTGACTTCTTTTTTTAAAGATAACCCATTTCTTCTCTCACATTCGGGAAGAATCGCGACTCATTTTTTTCTGTCGACCGGTGCGGATCATCACGCATTTGTACCGATTTTTAAAAATCGTGCATCGTTACAACCATATTTACTTCACAACACCGGCCCGTGTGTTGGTGTTGTTGGTGGCGGCGTTGGTGTTGGTATCTGCTTCTCCTCCCAACAAGTTCAACTGTGCACCGGCTTCAGGGTGGAGGAGGGGGGCCACCTTGTTATCGCCTCCGCAAGATGAGCCCGGAGCATAATACTTACTGCCTCTCTGTTATTTTTAGGTCTCGGGCTACTTTAGAGTGGAGGTGGAGGCCACCACCACCACCACCACCAGCCCCACCCGGGGGCCCTCACACACACACACACACACTATTTCACAACTTTAGTTTATGGATCTTCTTTTGGAGAAAGGTTGTAGTCAACATTCATAGGTGTTGCACTATTACAGCTGCTGCCAACTTCCTCCATTTAAGAGCCAGAACACACCCAGTGTGTGTGTGTGTGAACAAATACATACCAAGGAAGTGTATCATGAACACACAGATTCAGCTTGAGTGACATGAGTCATGGGTTCTGTCGATTACCATCAAAACGGGTTATATATATTATTATTATTATTTTAAAAACACCGAATATATATCATAAAACTATAACCGGGAGTGTTAACGGTTCAAACAGTCGGTGTCGGGCCTGGTTTTTACGGTTAATCCACTCCCGAGTAACCGAAACCGTTGAGCTAACTTAGCCTAGCCTAGCCTAGCCTAGCCGTAGCCTAACTTAGCCTAGTTTAGCCTAGCCTTAGCCTAGCCTAGCCTAGCCTAGCCTTAGCCGGGGTTAGTGTTTGACGTTTGACACATTGAGACGTGTTTTAGTACACAAAAAAATACATGAAAACGTGTAAAAATACTGCGTTTAGAAGTATAATGTACACAGGTAATGTTTTAACAGGTTACGCGGATGTAGGGGAGGCTCGTCGTAGTTAGCTCCGCACCGTGTTTTCACACGGTGCGGAGCTAACTACGACGAGCCTCCCCTACATCCGCCGCGCTCGTTACCTTGTTGATCCGTTTCAGCGCCATCCTCTTTGTCTCAGGTGTGTTCTTCTTCTTTTACGTCAAGGTGGCAACCGTGCTGTGCCAGGATGATTCGCTATCCCGTGCTAAAATAAAAAAAAAACCACAAAAAGTCCCGGGTCAAACGCTCCGGCCTACTTCTTCTTCTTCTGGAGCTAGCGCGGTTAGCCGAGCTACAAAAAAAAAAAAAAAAAAAAAAATTAACTACGTAGCTCCGGAGTTTTTCGGTAACGACGATTTTTCTCCCGTTAAACCGAGTTTAACCGCTTTTTTTAACGTGTATCCTCCTTCTCTCCGAGGCTGAATTCGGCGTGTGTCAGGTGGAGTTCACCCCGCACGGAGCTCCGCTTTTCAGGTGTCGGTCGATGCCGTTATCCAACTAGCGGCTGTCCGCGGATTTGAAGCCTTATGACGGAGGAGGCGGGCCCGGCCCCCGCGGCGGCTGCTGCCGCTGAGTGACGGAGCGGAGGTGGAGACATGTCAGCGTTTAATTAACACACCTAATATTTAATTATTTAATTATTTATTTTTTATTTTGACATGTAATTATGATCATTCAAGTCAGAACTCAAAATATCCTAATGACCTAATATTCACTGCACAGTAATTAGTGCAGTTTATTTATTTATTTTTATATTATAAAAATAAATATATTTTAGTAAAAAACTAATTTAAAATAAAAATAAATAAAATATAAAACTAAACATGAGTAATAGTAATTAGTGCAGTTTTAATTTTATTTATTTTTATATTATCAAAATAAATATATTTTAGTATAAAAATAATTACAAAAAAATAAAATAAAAAATCATAAATTTACCTTAATATATTATTATTTAGTTTTTTATTTTGACATGTAATTTATGATATTTAAGTCAGAACTCAAAATATGTGAACGTTGTGTGACCTAATATTCAGTGCACAGTAATTAGTGCAGTTAAATTTTTAATTTTATTTACTTTTCTTTCTACATTTATTTATTTATTTTTTTTATATTATTAATATTTAATTCTAATAATAATTATTATTATTATTATTATTTTCATTACTGCCATATGTTTAAGATGTTTTAACTGTTGGATGTTGTTGTATTAACATAAAAAAAACAATAAATATATGTTTTAAAAAAAATGTAAAAAAAATAACTCAACTGGTGCATTTATGGAATCCCAAGAGGTCATACATTTTATATCTCTTGATGACTGGAGTTATTATGTCAAAATATCAAATTATTATCCTGAGATAACATGATAATTTTCTCAAAATTAATTCAAGATCTCGAGAAAACAAAAGGATACTCCAGTATATTAAACTACGGAAGCCCCGAGCAGCCTGTTGTCTCGAGATGCCAACTTATTTATGTCATTATGTAGAAATAACAAATGTTTGTTTGTTTTCTCAAGATAATGAAATTTTGTTTTCACAACATAATTAAACAAGATCTGGAGTCTAGTCAAATTAATTCTGTTTGTAATTACGTTATATTGAGATCTCAAGAAAATTCTTCCGTTATCTCAGGACATTTCTTATTTTGACACAAAGACAGAAATTAACTTGTTATCACAGGAAATAACCTGTATGAATGTATGACCGCTTAGGGCTTCTATATATTAACTTTGCTGTATTAAGTCAAACCCATCCATCCATTATCTGTAACCACCTACACGGCGGGGCTGGACTCTGTCAAACCGTTTCCCTACATATATATTCAGTCATAAAAATATTATTACAGTCTAGTTAAAGCTCCATCGTGGCTCCAGAAGCTCGGGCGTCCACACTGTGTCAGCTGATTTGTGACAGTTTAACACGTCAGAGCAAGAAAAGCTGAAATCTAATGAATCATTAGTAACGTCAGCATCTCATTAAACTCCTGCTGTGACACGTTTGTTTAGGGAGTCATTTCGAGTCATCGTAAGCTGAATACATTTGAAGTGACAAACTCTTTGAATGAACTAGTCCAACATTTTAATCAGCTGTAACCTTGTTGTGTGTGTGTGTGAGGATGTTCAAGTACAACTGACGTCATCAGAGCCTTCAGGTGTGTCCTACTTTACCTGATCCTGAGCTCTGACACCTTAACGTCGAACTTTAGTGTCAACTGTCAGCGAGCTCCTTTCTCACCGCTTATTATATTTGTCAATATTTCTACCTTCAGTCATATCTCCATTAAAGATCCAAAGTATAAGATCGGAGACCTATATCTTCAGAATATGTATATATAATATTCATAACTATGTTTCCATGCATGTATAATCACCTAAAAATAAGAAACCTTTTGTTTTTGATATTAAATTAGCTAAACAAAGTTAAAACAAACTAAATACTGATTCTAGATGTGGCCTTCAAAGTGTAGTTACGATGTTATGTTATGATTTGATGTTAAATAAATAAAGAAAAATGAATTGAATAGCCGTGTGTGTGACAACACAACGCAGGCTTTGCAGAGTTAGTTACAACAACTGTAACACACACACACACACACACACACACACACACACAGGAGAAAAGTTATTTAAAGTATTCTGATGATATTTTACTGCAGATGATTGTGACATCGAATAATTTATTACCTCCAAATCAACAAATCACCCACAAACATCATCTGGATTCTCTCAGCGTGAGGCCGAATCTGTCAGCCTCAGCGTGTACCGGTCATGATTTTATTCATTTATACAGAAACTACAGTTAAAAAAAAAAAAAAGGTACACGTTCACATCAGTAATTAAATACTGGGCGATGGGACCTGTGCAGTACAAAAGGCTGATCTGTGAATAATAAAGACGAGTGCTGAAGCTTTTTTCTCGAGAGTCTGATCAGGACGCGGGGAGAACATTAAAATAAATCATTTAATTCTCTAAGTAAACATCTTTACTGTAACCTGTATCATGATATTTGCTTCATAGTTACACATAATTTCTATAAATTAGATTTTTTGACATTTTCTTTACAGTCACGCCGACATGATTCAGTCCCGATCTTTGCTCACCTGCAGCAAAAGATACGCTCTTTTTCTATTGGTTCACAGAGAGAAGGCAAATGTGCTTAATGCTCCACCCAGTGTGGAGGATCGCCCTCTTCCACACCTCCAAGGCACTGATGCAGGGCAGTCAGTCACTGTTGTTTGTGCAGGAGAAGGTGGCGTCTGACGGGGACAGCCGAGGGACCCGTGGGACAGTTTCCAGGTCCAAATCTGAATAAACGCCGTTACCTTTATGAGTGTGAGGATCGTCGATGCAGTCTAAGAGTTCTGAGTTTTCTTTACATGATCTGACAGACGTTTGGCTATCAAGGCTCATACCGGATGCCTCAAGATTGCTATGAGCGCTGCTGTTGCGTGATTCAGGCGTCACGTCACAGCTGTCGCCGTTTAGCGGCAGTCTAGGACAAAAGGTAACCTTAAACTCTGCTCCACTGGAGTCAGACCGGCCGTCCACCGTGTTCGCACCATCAGGAGCTGACAGCAGCAGTGAGTCTGTGCTGTGGTTGTGCACGTTAGGACGCAGCACATGGGAGCTAGAAACGCCCCCTGACGAGCAGCCTGACACCGGGCTGACAAATCCAACAAAGTCCCCGTTGGAGCTGAAACGAAGACCATGCGCAGCTTCCCCGTCAGGTTCAGCTGTCTGGTCTTTATCTTCTGTCCCACAGCCTCCATCCACAAACCTTTCCGTCTCTTCCTGCTGCTGCTGCTGCTCGGCCGGATCAGGAGCTACAGCTTCGCTTTGTGTCTCTGGAGATGAGCCGCCGTCATCCTGGCTCTGATCTGCCTCCTGTGCGGGCGGTTCTGGTCTCTGAGTCGGAGCTGCCGGAGCGTCGCCGCCTGAAGCCTGGCTCGGACCCGGCGGGGTGGGTCGCACCGTCTGGTGGCACATGGGGCAGGTCTCCTGCACGTACAGCCACTTGCGGAGGCAGTTGCCATGGAAGAAATGTCCGCAGTATGTGATGACAGCAGAGCTCATTTCCTGTGAGGAAACACACGTTTAATGTAGCATCTATAATACATCACACATAAAACAAATCTATACACACATATATGCAGTAAAGAAGACAGTGGACGACACTGTGGAGTCTTTTCACTGCCTGGAAACCATCATCAGGTCTGACCCGGACCTCAAGTGGAAGCTCAACAAAGCCCAACAGAGGATGAACTTCCTGCAGCAGCTGAAGAAGTTCAACCTGCCTCACCTCCTCCATCAGACTGTTGAGAAGGTGACTGGCTGCAACCTTCTGTCTCTTCAGGACCTCCAGGACTCTAAACCACAGACTCTTTGAATCAAAGACTCTGTAGTTTCCATCAGGACCAGAACCTCACAGCACAGAAACAGGCCCTCTTCTGACACTGACTTTTACCCTCCATCCCAAACCCTACACGTTACATTAACGTAACATCCACTGACTCTCTGTGTTTTGAACTCCCTCATTTTGATAAATATCTTGCAAATTTTGAATATTCTGCAAACTCTGAACTCTCAAAAGTTTGTGTGCAGGAATATAGATTTTCTTTTTAATACTTGAGGCACCAAAAACACCAAGACAAATTCTTTGTATGTGAAAACCTGCTCGTGATTCTGAGTTACAGAATTTCACATAATGCATAAATACATACATTTACTCACTGTTGACTTCTCACTGTTACTCAAGAGTTTTTCTTTGTGTCCTTCTGTTCTGCTCTAACTTGTTGAATTTACCCAGAAAACTCTCTCATCTTATCTTTTTTCTTAAAAGAAGCATCTAGAAACCTCATCAGCCGCGTGCCGGGGCTGACATCTTATCTGCGACAGTCCTCTGTTATATTATCAGGATTCTTTTCTGTAGCAGCTTGACAACAACCCAGTCATCACTGCCGGAAAGAAAAAAACTATATGGGCCAAGGGCGGAGGGCGGAGGGTGGAGGATCGAGCCTCAACAGTGCATGAAGAGGTGTGGCTAAACTGAAAAAACAGGAACAACGTGTCTTAAAGGTGCACACAATGTCAGGTGTTATATGTACACAGGTGTGTGTGTGTGTGTGTGTTTACAGTCTGTCACCTGCAGCACAGTTGGATAATACTGCCATATACCAAGTATCATGAAATGTTTAACACATGCTGCCCTTCCTTTAAACTCGGGGTCACATTGGGACTAACCTGGAAGCAGATGGAGCAGACGTCGTTGTGTTGCTGCAGCTGTTGAGCCGTCGCCCTCGGGAGGGAGTTGATCTTCTTGGCCGCTTCCTGTCTGAGCAGGAAGCTCCTCCATCCCGACTGAGCTCGGAGCCAGACGTTGAAGTACGAGTGGATGATAATGACGGAGGCGCCCATCCAGCTCCACTCCCCGAACAGCGACTCCCAGGTGCCGTACGCTACCACGCAGAGCGCCACCACGAACTCCAGCACCCTGCTGACGGCGTTCACCCAGTAGATCACCTCGTCCAGGCTCTCGATCGGGTCGCTGCGAAACAGCTCCACCATGAAGAGGGTGTAGATCAGCATGGTGCCTGTGACCTGGTAAATATGTAAGTATAATGTTTTTTTATTTTGGTTTTACTTCACAGGGGCTGACTTTTTATAACAGTGTCCTGATACGACCACTGTGAGGCGCCAACGTCGGGAATTTTCTAGTTCTACACAGAAATGTTACCAAAAAATATAAATATCATATATCAAATAAATTAATAAAATATATCTGTGTCAAAATAAGAATTAAGCTTGCATTCATACATCTTATGTCATGTTGAAATAACAAATGTTATCCCGAGATCTCTCTGTGCATTTACAAAAATAAATAAATCAGTTTGAACACTGAATATAATCGTGGTTGTATATATCGTCTCTTCAGACGTGCTTCGTAGACGTACAAAGTCGTTCTTCCTACCTGAAGGGAAGTCAGCATGCAGCTAGACACCAGTATAAGGAGCCAGAAGTCCATGTGGAAGAACTGGGAGATTTTATAAGCCATGAAAACCGGGAAAACCAGCAGAAGCAGACACATGCTGAGGCCGCGGAAGTGTTTCCACACACTCCTGAAGCACAGACGGAGCAGAAATGAAGAGATCACGTGAAGGAGAATGTTTAACTTTGTGTTTCTCAAATTCACTGTTGTTCTCGTCACCTGTTGCGGGATGCACCCAGGGCCAGAATAACTGGATCTGTGATTTCGATCATGGACTGCAGGGTTGAGGTGACCACGATGAAGAGGATGATGCTGAGGAGGAAGGTGCGCTGCAGCGCCTGCATGTCTAACAGGCCCGTCTGAAGGGCGAGCAGCAGCAGAGTGACGCCCTCGGTCACACCTCTGAGGACAAGGAGGGTAAACAAAAGACTTGAAGCTGTTATAGAGCTGAAGTAACCAGGTCAACACTGTGTACTGTTCAGATGCAACGTCGGGAAGTTTAACAAGCTGCTGCAAACTTTGCTGCACCGATTTATCCTGCTAGACAATAAAACATAAATATACTTAAACAGCCTTTTTACGATAATGCATCACATGACAATGTTACAGGTGAAACGTGATGTGTTTGGTGACTCTGTGCTGAGTTTCAGCTCATCGTTCTGCTTTTTGCTCTCATGTCTCAGTTTTTCCAGTGAAACTAACTCCCTGCAGACGACCTGCTCAGCACTGACAAACAGGCAGATAAACAGCATTTGGCAGCTCTAGCTGGTGAACACGGTGGAACATTTCTCAGCTAAAGAGCCAGAAATGTCCCTCAGGAGATGATGGAGACTAAAAACTAAAACTAAAACTTTAATTCAGTACGTGGACAAAAATGCAAGACTCCAAACGGATGAAAATGTTACACCATATCAGCTTAACGCTGGTTTAAATGTGGACGGGTTGATTGACTACGTCCCACCTGTGCATGACGTTCTCGTTCTGAACAGCCACATATCCTCCCAGGTAGAACTTGCATAGGTTGAGCAGTCCGAGAGCGAGATAGGACACCACGAAGGTCAGACCCAGAAGAGAGTACGGTGTGGCACAACATTCAGAGACACTGCAGGGTTAAAAACAAAAACCAATGATGAATATCAGATTCAAACAAACACAACAGAATAATATGTAGAGGAGTCACACCTTGTGAGCAGGAAGAACATGATTCCCTGATGGCTCGCTGAGGCGTTGCCTGACATGGTGTCTGAGCACAGCTGGACGACAAACAGAACAAACCAGAAGACACTGAAGAGCACCGGGACGGCAAACTGGTTCCACAGAGAGATTCCCACAGCCAGAAGTCTGTACAGCTCGATCACCTGAGGGACAGGGAAGACATGACGAGGAGCGTAAAAAACCCAGACAGACATGATGCACCTTGAAACAAAGCGGATTTCAGAATAAGAGCACCTCCAGCTGCAGCAGCTCGGAGTACGCAGCCCTCGCGAGGCGGTATGGCAGAAAGATATGCGAGAGGAGGAACAGGGTGATTCCTGCTCCGGTCAGGCCCATCGAGAACGTGTTGACCGTTAAGAGAGTGGCGTGGGGAGCAGTGCAGAGTCGGGCCAGCAGGGGGAGCATGTGAGCGGAGAACAGCCACACCTTTCTGGTCTTCATCAGGAAGGCACACAGCGTGCTGAGAATAATCTGACCTGAACAAAAGAGCTTGTGTTTAGATGGAATGAACTCAAAGTCAGTTTAAATCATACTCAAATGAAGAGAGAGGGTAATTGATTAAAAACAGGCCAACATGAAACAAGTGGCAGCACAAAGTAAAGTTCTTGTGTTGTTTGTCAAGCAGCAACCTCCACAATATAATAAAAATCATATGAAGGCTTAAAGTTATGCAGGATTAAGAGCGTGGACGCTTTGACTGACAGGTGGGTGTTGTTACAGATGGCTTGTTTGAGCAACCAGGCTTCATTCAGTCCGCCTCAGCTCCACCGACGATCCACGTCTTTGCAGATTTTTAAGTGAAGGAGTTAAAGTATCTCAGGTGATGGAAAACCAGGACGAGGGAGCTGGGCCAGAAGACAGAGCTCTTGATCTTCCAGTGCATCTATGTTCCAACCCTCACCTTGGTCATTGTTATGGAATATTCTATCCTTTGGATAGACGGGGCCGTGCATGGGCCTCGGGGTCATAGACGGTGACGGCACTAAGTCAGATCAGAGAAGACGCTCTCTCTTCGGCATGCGAAGCCGCTGTTTGGAGTGCGGGAGCCAGCCTATCTCAGAGCTGCCTGGTGACCAAGGCTGAAGAAATGTGCTGACAGTCACACTAACATGGGTAAATGCATCTCCTTTGACTATTTTTGGGTGTATAGTATTTGTGGTGTCATCTGTAAGAGTTTAAAGTCTGACCACGCAGAATAGAAACCATATGCATACCTGATGTATGTGAGGATGTCTCTGCTACCCCGGATAAGAGGAAGAAAACAGATTAACATGTAGAGAGATGTTTGAGACTCACTCGTCATCGCAGAGACAAATCTATTGAAGGCCAGAGAATCCAGGTACACAGCTCCTTCGTATCCGTACTGCAGCTCCTCACGAACATAATCCCTGTGAAAGACGCAGATTATTATTCGTACAGTTTTTGTTGTTTTAAAAGAACACAGAGCAACAGGAAACTTTAGCTGCTCATCGCTAACAAAGAGGATTTATTATACAAACATAACTTCATGAAATAAATAATTAAATGCTCAAACAGATGCACAAACTTTATCCTGAGGTGACAGCTGAAAGATCGAATCATCATTTCTCATCTTTTCTTCTCACACATTAGTTTATTTTTTATTTTGTTTAATCATTCATTCATTTCTTTTTAAACCGGTTTTGTAAGGCTTGGTCTTTTTATAGCAACAAGCCTGAAGCCTTTAAGGAAACACACTGCCTGCTCTCACATTACGAGACCAGTAAACAACAGTGGCCTCAACACATGATCCAGCACTCTGCTTCCTAAAATTAAATATCAGGCTGAAGGATAGCGGATACACAGAGCGAGGGCCCTGCAGCCGAGCTTTGTCAGGAGAGAAAACTGATCCGGGTAGGATACATCTCAGAAGTCTGGTAGTACAAAGTTGTAGTAGTAAAAGTAGTGCTAAAGATTTCTCACTTGGAAATCTGATGCCCCATGTACAGAAGAAGGGCAGCGAGGATGTGGAGGTAGAGCGTCACAATGTGTCTCAATGGCAGAACCAGCACCACCACGTTCACCAGATGACCTGGAAGACAGAGACCCGTTATGTTTTCAAGAGGTGGACCTACGCCCAACCTCCGTCATCAGATCTGCTGTGTTGTATCCAAGACTCAAATGACTCAATGAGTCCAACTGTTTTTTAAATCATGGCTAGGGCTACAACTTGTTTTAGATTAATTAAGGAACCATTTCAGATAATAGTAAAAAAGCTCGAGGTGACGTCTTTAAATATCTCGTTTTGTCCAACAAACAGTCCAAAACCCAAAAAGTGATTCAGGTAAATCAACATTTGACATTTAAACGAGTTAAAACCAGAAAATATCTGTCAAAAAAAAAAGACTAAAATGATTAATCAGTTATCAAATGAGTTAAGAGATTTTTCATCTACACAACAAACAAGCTGGAGAGCAGAATGCAGGTCACACTTCATGTTTTTTGGGAATATATTAAAATTACGACATGTGGGTTGAATTGAAAACAATACTGTGAGATATTATATCTGTGTAATCAGTCAAGGGGACGACACGGAAAGACGTAAATACACTGAAAACTTTGACTGTCAGAGACATTTAAATATTATATCATAGGACGTGTATCACACTGACACTGTTATTATTGTTTCATGCTGAAAATTAATAAAAACTTTGAGTTGCTGATTAGTTTTCAGTTGATTAAATAATCCATTAATTGATCACTGATCACTGCAGCTCAAAGTCAGGTCACTGCTGCAGGTCACACGTTTGCTGCTGAACCACAGAAACGAAAGCGAAAGCTGTTTTACACAGAAACAGAAAGTACTTCCACTAATTCAGCATCTTTAATTTTAGCTCTGCTGAGGAACTTCATCTTTAGATCGTGACATAAAGAATCCTGTGAAACTACATTTTGTTTTCTACTTGATTCAGTTCACAGATCTATTCATTCATTAGCCTGTACGAATGTTTTTACTGTTGTCCTTCAGGATGTGAGATAAACTCTGACCCAGCGTACTGATGTAATGACTTCCTTCAAATTCATTTTAAAGCTCCGTCTGGTGTCAGTATTCAGCGTGCAGCACGTCGTAGCAGGAGGAGAGCTGAGGTGAATTTAACAGCTGTGAAACGAGGAAATAACTTTTTATTTCGCTGACAGCTGTATCGAGGCGGGCTCTGCACGTGACTTCAGTTAGACTTCGTTTACTTGCTCAGATTTGGTCATTTTCCTGGTTTATGTACTTCTAAATATTCTTCTACATGTGTAAACATGCTATGTAGTTACTTAGTGTCGCTTTTGTGTAAACTGCTCGCAGATCAAACCCAGAACAGACAAACTAATTTGTCTAGTTTGTCTGTTCTGGGAATCTGTGAACTGAATCAAGTTAGAAAACAAAATGTAGTTTCATATGATTCTTTATGTTACGATCTAAAGATGAAGTTGAAGTTAAAGACGCTGAATTAGTGAAAATACTTTGTTGCGTTGTTGTTGAAGCGTCTAATAAAATCGTGGTTACTCTGGGAGAGAAAGTGTTTCTGTGTAAAACAGCTTTCGCTTTCGTTTCAGTGGTTCAGCAGCAAACGTGTGACCTGCAGCAGTGACCTGACTTTGAGCTGCAGTGATTAGTGATCGATTAATGGATTATTTAATCAGCTGAAAAATAATCAGCAACTTTTTTCAGCATAAAACAATAACAACAGTGTCAGTGTGATACACGTTCTTTGATATAATATTTAAACGTCTCTGACATCAGTCAAAGTTTTCGTTGGTGTCTCTACGTACATGTCGAGTATCGCGCCTTCTCGGTCGCAGCCAGCAGAATTTTAACCAGATATCCGTCTTCACATCGTCCCCTTGACTGATTACACAGATATAATATCTCACAGTATTGTTTTCAATTCAACCCACACGTCATAATTTTTGTATATTCCCAAAAAACACAAAGTGTGACCTGCATTCTGCTCTCCAGCTCGTTTGTTGTGTAGATGAAAAATCTCTCAATTCATCCGAAAACCGATTAATCATTTTTTTTGACAGATTTATCTCGTTTAAATGTCAAATGTCGATTTAACTGAATCATTTTTGGGGGTTCATGATAATTTCTGATCATTCAGTGACAAAACGGGCGAAAAATAAATCAGGTCAAACCCAGAACAGACAAACTAACCTACTACTACTATTACTACTACTACTACTACTATTACTACTCCTACTACTACTACTACTACTTCTCTTATTACTCCTCCTCCTACTACTACTACTACTACTACTACTACTACTACTACTAGTGTTACTACTACTACTACTACTACTACTACTACTACTACTAGTACTCCTCCTCCTCCTCCTCCTCCTCCTACTCCTACTACTACTACTACTAGTACTACTACTCCTCCTCCTCCTCCTGCTACTACTACTACTACTACTACTACTACT
>NC_040034.1:3658183-3733426 GCF_000972845.2 Larimichthys crocea | reverse complement strand
CAGCAGAATTTTAACCAGATATCCGTCTTCACATCGTCCCCTTGACTGATTACACAGATGTAATATCTCACAGTATTGTTTTCAATTCAACCCACATGTCGTAATTTTAGTATATTCCCAAAAAACACAAAGTGTGAGCTGCATTCTGCTCTCCAGCTCGTTTGTTGTGTAGATGAAAAATCTCTCAATTCATCCGATAACTGATTAATTTTTTTTTTTTTGACAGATTTAACTCGTTTAAATGTCAAATGTTGATTTAACTGAATCATTTTTGGGGGTTCATGATCATTTCTGATCATTCAGTGACAAAACGGGCGAAAAATAAATCAGATCAAACCCAGAACAGACAAACTAACCTACTACTCCTATTACTACTACTACTACTACTACTAGTACTACTACTACTACTACTACTACTAGTACTACTACTACTTCTCTTATTACTCCTCCTCCTACTACTACTACTTCTCTTATTACTCCTCCTCCTACTACTACTACTTCTCTTATTACTCCTCCTCCTACTACTACTACTAGTAGTACTACTACTACTACTACTACTACTACTACTACTTCTCTTATTACTCCTCCTCCTACTACTACTACTTCTCTTATTACTCCTCCTCCTACTACTACTACTACTACTACTACCACTACTACTACTACCACTACTACTACTACTACTACTACTAGTAGTAGTACTACTACTACTAGTACTACTACTAGTACTACTACTACTACTAGTACTACTACTACTACTACTAGTACTACTACTACTACTCCTCCTCCTCCTCCTACTACTACTAGTACTACTACTACTACTACTCCTCCTCCTCCTCCTCCTACTACTACTACTAGTACTACTACTACTACTACTACTCCTATTACTACTACTACTACTACTACTACTACTCCTCCTCCTCCTCCTCCTACTACTACTACTACTCCTACTACTACTAGTACTACTACTACTACTACTACTCCTCCTCCTCCTCCTACTACTACTACTACTCCTACTACTCCTACTAGTTTGTCTGTTCTGGGTTAGTTTGTCAAGCTGCAGTGATCAGTAATCAATTACTATTTAAAAAAACTGAAAACTAATCAGCACCTCATAATTTTTAGTAATCTTTGTCATAAAACACAGGACCTGCTCCTACTGTGGATACAAAATGATTTTCAGGTGCATGAAAATTCATGTTTATGACTATAACTTATGACTTACCAAGGTAGTACATGTTCCAGATGACATATTTATACTTGAAGAGCATGTCTTCGTTCTTGGCCTTCAGGTGATCCGTCAGTCCTTCTATGTCACACTTGTACAGCAGGTCCAGAACCAGGATGCTCGGAACCCTGAGGGCGACGTTGGCCAACTCTTCCAGACGAGGCATGTTTGAAACCCAGAGTGTGTGTGTGTGTGTGTCACATGCTGCTTGTTCGTCTTCGTGTCATCTGAAACAAACAAACAAACACAGAAACTGAAGTTCAAGCCTCCAGGCCGATTTTAGCTGAGAGTTCCGGCGTTTAGCGTCAGATTTAGCGCGTTAACTCCCGGCAGAGTCAGCTGTGCGCCAACACAGCGTGTGCACACGTGTTTTAAGCGTGTTTTAAGCATGTTTTAAGCATGTTTTAAGCATGTTTTAGGCATGTTTGGTGACACAGCCTCACTTACTTTGCTCGGTGACAGCCTGCTAGTGTCGGCTGGTCGTTAGCTCTGACACCGAGCAGCGGCATGTTTCCATCGCACAGCGAGCTCGGTGATTCACTTTGACCGGGACCTGAGCTCCTACGACATGGTTAGAGATGACAGTGGCGGGAAGAGTGGCGTTAAAGAGCTGAAATGAACCGAAAACGAGCAGCAGAGACACGCACAGACACGCACAAACACGCAGAAACACGCAATGTTGTGATTCCGCTCGCCTGCGTGGCCATTTCCCGTCTACACGTCATGTCGGAATGGACCAATCAGGGCCAGCGATTCTCGATTTCAAAATAAAAGTATGTTTTAGGATACTACTACTACTACTGCTACTATTACTCCTACTACTACTACTCCTCCTACTACTACTCCTACTACTACTCCTACTACTAGTAGTACAACTACTACTACTCCTACTCCTACTCCTACTACTACTACTACTACTAGTACTACTACTCCTACTACTACTCCTACTACTACTACTATTACTCCTACTACTCCTCCTACTACTACTCCTACTACTACTATTATTACTCCTACTACTACTACTACTACTAGTACTACCACTACTACTCCTCCTCCTCCTCCTACTACTACTAGTACTACTACTACTAGTAGTACTACTCATCCTACTACTACTAGTAGTACTACACCTACTACTACTACTACTAGTAGTAGTAGTAATAGTAGTACTACTACTACTACTAGTAGTAGTAGTAGTACTACCACTACTATTACTACTACTGGTACTACTACTATTACTACTACTGGTACTACTAATACTACTACTACTACTATTGCTACTACTATTACTACTACTAGTACTACTACTACTACTATATTATAATATACATTTTTATACTGCACTTTTTTTGCACATTTTTCTATACAACTAAATTAAAAGTAGTGATGAAGTTAGAAATATTCTTATTGTGAAACAAGGTTTAAAAAAAAATTATGGGTACTTTCAGGATTATATCTTAAATGGATAAATAATAATGTACAATTAAATCAATCAGTCTAAAAGATACACTTGAACCTCTTAAAGCACGAGATATTTTATGAAGGATAAAATGTGTCATAAAAAACAAAATTCATGTGTAATAATTCTGTAGATATATTTGTCAGACTGATTAAGACTGTTGACGTGTGAAACATCTGCATGTTTGTTGTGTCTGTGTGAGCAGTCGTCTCTCCTACCATCATCCACATGTTGTCATCACCGCTCATCATCCCGCCTAGAGGTAAATTCCCAGAACAAGCAGTAGAAATCACAAAGTTTCTCTCATGGCTGTCTCTTTGGGATTGTGACATTTGGCTACAAAGTGTACATGAACTGTTAGCACTGCAGTTACTCAGGAGAAGACGTGACTAATACAAAGAAAGTACATTTCCTGATTGTGTGGGTGGGAAGTTGCCCAGCTCTCATCTTTTTATCTGCAAGTTTTGTGACTTCAGGCTCTTCATACCTCCTTTAGTCAATCATGATCATATAATAATCATGTAACCTTTGCAAAGGTTTGATGTTTTCCTGTACCCAAACTGAAATTAAAAAGGTTTTCTCTGTCTATTTTATTTTTAAAGGTATAATTACAGACATTAAACTGGTTTGGAGCAGCAGTTTAAATATTTCCAACAAACTTTGGATGAATTCAGAGACTCTGCGCTCCTTAAAATGCTCTCAGAGAGACTGACAGGCAAACCTGGAAACACAAACAGAAAGGCAGCCTCACTGTAAAGACTGTTTATGTACACATGCATACAGAGCATGTGGGAACACTTCATATAGAGCTTAGAGAGTGACACTCTGTTTTTCTTAAACGTCGCCTCGTATTCAAACATTATTAGTTTTACCAGATGTGGACAGCCAAGTGAGTGAAAGCTGAGTTCAGTTCATGACAGTGCAACTTAAATACAACACAGATGTGATGGTTTGCTGACAATTTAAAAAAATATGTGGTTTGGGTGGAGGTACAAACACAGAATGGAGTGTTCCCTGTGAGTGTTTCAACAATCTGTGCTCTTTAGTTGTTGCTGTAATAAAGACTAAAGATGGAGGACAGGAAGATCACAAACAATCACTGAGGGTGTAGTGACTTGTCTCAGATCATGAGCTGGAGACAACGTTCTACTTCGATCCCCTACAGTTCCCTCTAGGGAAATACTAAATATCAGCAATGTTTACAAAAGAAGGGCCCAAAAAGACATTTTGTCAGCAGAGTCAGAGGTGAAGAAGGAGGTGGAGGACAACGTGAATCATCGAAATGAAAAGATAATATCCAAACACAGAGGGGAGAGAGAAGATTTGCAGCTTTGTGTGAGTGAAATGTCAAAAGGCGGGATGTACGGGAAATTTGGGTTTTACCAACTACGGGGGGGAGTTGCTGGTATTAATCAGCAGCTCCAACAACATAGGACAAATACATTATATGTACTGATGCATTGCATGCGTTTAACTTACAGGATCCAAATATGTGGAACCACCAGAACATGAGGTCAACAAGAAAATGGAGAAGAAACTGAAGCTTATCAAGAGTTTTTTGAGAGTGTAGAGAAGATCAAACTTATTACTATGACCAATCAGTGTGACTGTAAAGTGTCACTGAAACAACATCTATCTGAGGAAGGTCTAACACAAAAGTCCCCACCAATTTCCTGAGTGCTCGATATCAGATGAAACATCATATGAACTGATCGTGGCAGATATTCTGACATTTTGACGGTTTGCTGAAACATCAGACAGGATGCACCTGTGATCTCCCTCAGACATCTACAGCACAGTAACACTGAAATGCTCTTTAAACCCTGCTCAGGTTGAGATCTATCGTCCTGTCCAACTTCTTCCCTTCCTATCCGAAGCCATCCAACAGCTCCCAGAATTCCTCTCACTGAACAATCTTCTTCTGGGTTCAGGAGTGGTCAGTCAACCGAAACTGCTCTGTTGTCTGTGACAGAAGTCCTCTCTGTACTCTCAAACATGGGCATCTCTGGTTCAGCTCTTCCTGGTTTAAATTCTACTCTACTCTATCCTGGCTTGGACCATCTCACCACAGAGGTGCCCCAGGGCTGGGTGCTGGGGCCCCTTCTCTTTGCTACTTACACCACCTCTCTGGGTCCTATTATCGACTCACATGGCTTCTCGCATCGCTGCTATGCAGATGACACTCAGTTATATCTGTTATTTCCACCTGAAGACCCCTCGGTCTCTGCATAGATCTCTGAATGCCTCTCAGACATATCTACATGGATGAAGTCACACCAGCTCCAGCTGAACCTTTAAAAAACTGAACCAGCCAAACCTACAATACACCAGGACATCAACATCACTGACTCCTTAGCTCTCGCCCCTACAGGGAGAGCGAGAAACTTAAAGGTCATAACTGATGACAAACTAACTTTCTCTGATCGTGTCACTTTGGTTGCTAAGATGCATCTCCACAGGTGCTGTTACTGTTTTTTTGTGGTTAAACTACTACACGTTGGTGTTTTAGCTGATCTTTCAGTCGTCCTCTGAAAATTAAAACTGTGTCACCATCCAAATTTGACTCATTTCATCTGTGACAGTTTCTTTTTATCTTTGACTCTAAAAAAAGCCAAACCACAGAGCAGGAAACTTGTCAAACATTTTCTCCAACTACAAACCCCACATATCTTCAAAACTGATCAAAACGTTCATCAACAATGTTCGTTTTACAGCTACATTTGTTACTGTATAAATAGCGTAGTAATTCTTCTGTACAAAAATGAGAAATAAATAAGTAATTTGACATTATTGGTATAATATTTAAAATAACAATTTGGTCATTAATCTACAGATAAAGGCTGTAAAAGAATCAGATTTATTTTCCAGAACTTTTTTTTTAGTTTGAAAGTAAAGATAAAGTTAAATGTTTACGTCTATATACTGAGCCACATATTTAATTCCAGATAATTATTGTCATTTTACATGAATTTGTATGTAAATAAAAAAACAGAAAATTACCATAATAATAATAATAATAAAATAAAGAAAGAAAGAAAGAAAGAAAGAATAATACAGTGCAGTACAAAAGTGAGAGGATTGGTATAATACTTAAAATAACAATGTGGTCTTTAATTCACAGATAATAGCTGTCATTGTAAAATACAGAAAACTACTGTAAACATTTTTATTTATTTTCCACAAATTAACTTTTTCTTTTACATAAACTGAGAGAAAATGGAAATACTCAATATTCACTATAAATACCTCAAATGTGCTTAAGTAAAATGTACTTAGTTACTTAGTTACTTTCCCCCACTACATGTTAATAAATGGGTCAAAGTTTACAAACTTTTGAATCGCCTTTTTTCGCGGGATTTTGACTGGAATTTTGGGAGAAAGGGGAGGAGGAGGGATGTGGATGTGGAGGAGGAGGTGGGATTGAGGAGGAGGGATGTGGAGGAGGAGGTGGGATTGAGGAGGAGGGAGGAGGAGGAGGAGGAGGTGGGATTGAGGAGGAGGGATGTGGAAGAGGAGGTGGGATTGAGGAGGAGGGATGTGGAGGAGGAGGAGGTGGGATTGAGGAGGAGGGCTGTGGATGTGGAGGAGGAGGTGGGATTGAGGAGGAGGGATGTGGATGTGGAGGAGGAGGTGGGATTGAGGAGGAGGGATGTGGATGGAGGTCTGGCTCTGTCAGATCTGCACAAACAGTTTTTTTCCTTCATCTGTGCAGCCTCGGACAAAGACAAAGATGGAAAAGTCATTGAGCGTTTTGGCCGCTCTGATTGTTCTGGGAGGATTCTCAGACGCGCTGACAGACGATGCATCGACAGAGAGAAATCCATTATTCTCCAACCACACGACTACAGCTGAGTCTGATCGCAGCACAGACCGACCGACTCCAACGACTCCGACTCAAGTCTCCAGCACCACTGTCAGAGACGAACAGCTGCAAACCAAAAACAGCGAAGAAGAAACTAAAGATGAGACAACAAAACTGGGTAAGACGAAACTTCAAGATCATTGATGTTAATTAATGAACGTGCAATTAATCAATGATGCCTTCAGGGACCCACGGAGGTTCTGGCTTCAGTACACACATCTTATACTGAAGTAAAAGTACAAAAGTAATAGACATAAAGTATTTTTTGTGTGTTATTACTTTGAATTTGTAAATGAACTGAATTAATTAGGTAAATGTTTTAATAAGTTGCATAAAATGGAAAGTAACTCAAAGGTACTTGAGTAAATGTACTTAGTTACTTTCCACCCCTGCCTGGACAACAGAAGTCAGTTTTTCTCTCTAAATGTTCACTGAGAATCTTTAAATGAGTGAAAATAAACATTCATTTATATAATTCTGTTACTCTGATGCTGCGAGGTAATCCAGGTAATTCCTCGATAGTTACTTTTGTAGTTTCTTGATTACTCTGTTAATTCTTTGGTCCATAAATGGCCAGAAAACAGTCGAAAAACCAAAAGATGACAAAGAAAAGCATCAGATATTCACCTCTGGCAGGCTGGAACTCGTCAGTGTTTGATTAATCAACTAATAACAGCTCTGTTTAACGGGTGTCCTCAAATTTTAGTGGAGTGCTAAGAAACAAATGCTCCTTTCATTTTTAAGGTGCTGTGGTTAAAGAACATCTCTTGATGTAAAGAGAACAGACAAACATGCTTCTCCCTCCGTAAGAGGATTGTTACTGTCATGAAATGCTCTGCAGCTGCAGCTCTTGTTCCTCTGTTTGACTCGACTCCCTCTTGCCCCTCGGCTCTGTCTCAGATTACATTCAGACCCTCCTAGCATTCACTTATCTGCAGTTTCCTTTTGGAGAGAGGGCCTCCAAACTCCCACTGGACTGACCCGAGATGATTGGAGATATTCCACATAACTGCTGGCACCTCTTATTACATCGGCCATGTGTTTGCTTACTCAGAGAAACCAGAGCGAGAGTTTTTAACCCCTCAGCAGTCGGTCCAAACATCTCCACACAAACTTCCAGAGCAAGATTTTGTATCTGCTGTTTCCTTTCCCTCCCAGAGTGTCCTCCTCTCGGCATGGAGTCCCTGCGGGTTGACGACAACCAGATCCAAGCTTCGTCCTACCAGAGAAGGGGTCTGGGTCCTCACAGGGGGAGGCTGAATATCCAGGTTGGTCTAGATGTGGATCAAACATCAATCCACCTATGCTGAGGCTTTGGAGTGACAGTCCTGTGAAAAGATCCTGTAAGACGATAATCCCCAAAGTTAGTGGGGTTTAACCATAAATTCATAACAATCTGTCCGATAGTTACTGAGATACGGACCAAAGTGATGGAGGTGATTAACTAGTCGATTCATAAACTGATGTTTTATTTCTGACCATATTTCTTAAACTAATAATGAACCATAAAATAAAGCAGATCGGCTGCATGCTTCATCACTTTTTCCACTTTTATTGCCACGTAAAATTGCCACTATAATAAAGCTCCAGTGTTAGGGAGCCTTCTTCTACTGTAAAACACAGGGCAGCAGAGCTGCTCAACATCCCGACCTCCTTCATTCAACAGTCTGAAAGCAATTATTTCACAATCAGGGTCAAACACTGAAACCTTTGGCAACGCTTCACGTCGAGGCAGAGCTGAAATCGTTAGGGTCGGTTTAATGGATTCTGCAGCTGAGCGTCTGTGTTTTTCAGTCGGGCATCGAGGACGGGGACCTGTACGACGGAGCCTGGTGTGCTGACTATAAGGACCAGCATCAGTGGCTCCAGGTGGACGCCATCCACCTCACCCTGTTCACCGGAGTCATCCTGCAGGGACGAAACTCCATCTGGAGGTCAGGTAGTATCAGGATGATGTTTACAAATCAGATGGTGCATAATGTTAAAAATGAGCTTTTCAAAGCCAGAACACAACGTTCCTAATCTGCATAAAAGTCTAATAAAAACTTCTGGCCCTTCTTTGTCTTCGTTACAGTTGGGACTGGGTCCACACCTACAAAGTCCAGTTGAGTAATGACTCCGTTAACTGGAAGGTCTGCATGAATGGGACAGAAGAAGCAGTAAGAATCGTTCTTTTTGTATTCTCTGATCAGAGGAATGTTCACACTGTGACTGCTCGACCTCACGCTGATGGAAAACAGATTTTCAAGAGTTTGTGCCAAAGTGTAAAATATGTACTGTACTGCGGACAACAGTTCAACCACACTCAACATGAAAATAAATAAAGTGGAATTTATGGTTCAACAGTCTTTTCACAAACGTAAAAATCTGTTTTCAAACTAAAATAGAGATTTAAGGATTGATGGAACCTGTGCCTCAAACTGAAGGAAGATTCGCTGCATTTTCCAGAAAACGCCAGAGAGATTTTTAAAAAGTTTATTTAGCTTAAGAAGGAACTCTTGATCCTTCAGTTTATTAGTCACTGGACTGGAACTAAAGCTTTGAGACACATCTTGTGGAGGAAAAGGATTTGTCTCTCAGATAAAGCAAAGTAGAAGTATTAAGTTGGGGAATTCGACCACAAACCAAAGTTTGGGACAAATGAATGCACAAAGTTTTACGGTAACCCTTCAAATAGTTGTTGAGATATTTCACAATTTTAGAAGCTTGTGCAGCCGTGGTGGTGATTTTTATGATCCTAAAAAATGTTCAAACTTGCACAGATCTTTGAAGGAAACCAGAATCCAGAGACTCCGGTGCTCGCACTCCTTCCTGTTCCCACCGTCGCCCGTTACATCCGCATCAACCCTCAGACCTGGTACTTCAACGGCACCATCTGCCTCAGGGCTGAGATACTTGGCTGCCGCGTCGACGGTAACGATGATGCATTTGATGTGTTTGCTTTCAGAACGAGACGCTCGGCGTGACTAACAGGTCAAGATGTTTTTCCTCGTAGATCCAGCTGACATCTACTCCTCAGAGCGAGAACCCGGATCCAAAGACGCTCTGGATTTCAGACACCACAACTACAAAGACATGAGAAAGGTTAGAGCGTGATGAATGGCTGCGAGGCCACACATGCACGATGAGTAACTTTGGTTCCCCTAAAGCCCCTGCCAGGCTTTTTACTCAGAGTCTTAATAGTCTGCAGGTTTACTCAGTTCACATTTAACCCTTTAAAGGCTTTAAAGACTTGTCCTTTTAACCCTGAAGCTCATGAAGTCTGTAACCGACGAGTGCCCGGACATCACCCACGTCTACACCATCGGGAAGAGCTACCTGGGCCTCAAACTGTACGTCATGGTGATCTCAGATAACCCCACCAAACATGAGCTAGGTAAGACAACTTCTCCTCTTCTAAATTGAGTTTCTGGACCAGAGTTTATCCGGTTTCTCTTGTTACTCTGAATTTAGCTGCTCGGGAGGGGGGGCCCAGTTCAACATCCTCCAGTGTTTACACAGGCGTGTTCTGTGCAGCAGCACCACACAGGGAGGCTGGGATGTCTTGTAAAGAAGGCCTCTCCTGTGTAAACAAACTGATAAACGGGGCTGAAATCGGAGAGCGCTCCCTCCACCTAACATTTCTTTTGGATCTTGTCTTCAGATGGAGCCCGTCTTCATCTGCCAAAATAAATGTTCAATAAATGAAGTGAAGTGTAGCTCTTCTTTCCTTCTTCTCAGACAAACGGCATAAACACATTTAGAAATCACTCCAAAGGAGTAATAATGGGAGTTTTGGTTATTTAGAGCTGATTTAAGCTTCAGCTCGATTTATTTTTCAGTCAAGCTGAAGATTTAGCTTTAGGAATGTCTGCCATCATGTCTGGCCAATCCGTGTATGATTATTGGCAAAGTGCTGTGAGCCAGCTTCATGTTGCGTAACAAAACACAAGTGTGTTTTTATCGGAGAGTATTCCTGATGTGCCTTTAAACCCACTGAATACAAAAACAATCAAACCATTTCAGGTGTTTCATGTTTAGTTTATCGTGACTCGCTCGATTTTCCCCCTTGGCAGGTGAGCCGGAGTTTCGCTATGTGGCGGGGATGCACGGGAACGAGGCCCTGGGCCGAGAACTCGTCCTCAACCTCATGCAGTACTTATGTAAAGAATACAAGAAGGGGAACCAACGCGTCGTTCGGCTGGTGACCGAGACAAGAATCCACCTCCTGCCCTCCATGAACCCTGACGGATACGAAGAAGCTTATAAGAAGGTGGGTGAAGTTTGTCTGAGATGAGTTAGAGGAGGGATGATGGAGCATAAGATTCAGAGACTTCAGACTAATGCACAGTTTAGCTTGAAGGGGATCAAGTGAAGGAATAATCCAACCAGGGCTGTGTATTTAACAGTTAATGTGCTGGCACGCTGTATAGCAGCGACGTCTCCAGAGAGATTCCAGCTTCCTGTCTGTCTCTTTTCATTTCCTGTCGCCTGATCTGTTGCAGGGCTCAGAACTGGCGGGCTGGGCTGACGGACGATACAGCTACGAAGGAATCGACCTGAATCACAACTTTCCAGATCTGAACAACATCATGTGGGACGCCCAAGAGACGGCAACAGATAAATCCAAAGTCACCAACCACTACATCCCCATCCCAGAGTACTACACCAAAGAAGACGCCATGGTAAAGACGTGCGTTCTCTGGGTGGTGGAAGAAGTATTTAGATCCTTTATCACCCCATGTTGAAGCGGCGTGTTTCTACAGTAGCCCTGAACAGACAAACTAAACTAGAGAAGGACTTTTGCTTTTTTTATGCATTCCTTGGCCACCGTAGTTTCTCCTTCATGCAAGGAAGGACTGAGCGATGAGAGAGGGTTGCAATCAGCGACTAGACACACTGGTCCTTTAAATGGAAATACTTAAGTACCTCAAGCATAGTAATCGAGTACTTAAGATACATTTCACCACTGCAACAAATCAACAGGAACTGCAGCGCCATCTGCTGGCATTCTTAACAACACTGTGGCAGTAAAGAAACATAAATCACGAGTATAAACGCAGTAAAAGAGGCTTTAAAAACAGACTAACACCCTGATGTAGTAAATATTAACAGTTAATAAATATGCTGTACAAAATTTGAATGAAATACAGATTACAGCCTTCCAAAACAGCCTAAAAAAAAGGTGACATGTAACAGTTCGTACAGTTTGTCTCCAGTTTATTAGTGCATAAATGTAGGTCACACTGAAAAGCAGTGTGTGTGTGTGTGTGTGCGTGTGTGTGTGTGTGTGTGTGTGTGTGTGTGTGTGTGTGTGGACAGTTTAAGAAGAGGAAAATAATGTTTCCACTGCAGCAGCATGCAAGCCTCAAATCAGGAAGTCGTGTCAGAGCCAAGAGGAGTGTGGTTTTCCTGGAAGCCCGAACATTGTCACTCAGTGTTTGGTTACAGCTTCTTTGTTAAAGGCGAACACCAAATATCAAATATATCCACTTTAAAGGTGCACTGTGTCACATTTAAGGGGATTTAAGGACATTCATAACACAAGTAACAACAACTCAAGACACACGTGTACATGTCGGTAAGCCGGTGTGTCTTGTCAGTCCGCAGACCGACAATAATAATAAACAACCGGAGCAGCAGGGGGAAGGCGGTGAACAGGTCTTCATCAATGACAGTATCTTGACTTGTGTCGCAGTGCATTGTGGGATTTGTAGTATGAGCGGTAGGAGAGTGATTTACCACAGGGAGCGGGTCCTCTTCCACAGAGTCCACCATGTTTCTACAGTAGCCCAGAAGGCACAAACCAAGCACCGCCTCTAGATATGGACATGAGAGTGTAAGGCGAGGGGTATTCAGTTGGATGCAACTTTACCACTAGATGACACTAAATTCGACACACTGGACCTTTTTTAAAAGTATTATTTTATATTAATTTCTGCTAATCGACACGTGTTTGGAGCTCTTCCATCTACAAGCTACGTTTCTAGAAATACATAGTTCATACGATGACTGAACACACACACAAACTTGCGTGATCATGCGTGTGCTGCCAGAGTTAGAAGAAGCTAGAAGTTAGAGGTCATTGTATGTGTTCAATCATGAAGTCAGCTCATCCACTTTGACCATCCTTTGCCAGGTTGCACCGGAGACTCGTGCCGTCATCAGCTGGATGCAGGACATCCCCTTCGTGCTCAGCGCGAACCTCCACGGGGGAGAACTGGTGGTCACGTATCCCTTCGACTGTACCCGTGACTGGGCCCCTCAGGAGGACACGCCCACGGCGGACAACGCTTTCTTCCGCTGGCTGGCCACCGTCTACGCCTCGACCAACCTGGTGATGGCCAACCCGGACCGCCGCATCTGCCACTACGAGGACTTCGAGGCCCACCACAACATCATCAACGGCGGAGCCTGGCACACGGTTCCCGGCAGTGAGTCAGCGCAGTGAACTCTTTGCTTTTGGAGAGGATGTTTTCACAGATGATAAAACCTGGTGGACAAATTCTTTCACTCTTTCACAGGACCCCTTAAACTTCAGACTTAATGCTTCTTTGCAAACATCTTAATTTAAGTGGATGAACACTAACTTCTAGATATTGTTTTGATCTATATTTTGTCTACAGACAAGTCAAGTTTTAATTGAGTTCAATCAGCCTTTCAATACAGCTTTCAATTAGCTTCTTTGCATAAATAAAACATCATTTTAAATGTTTGTTTCTTCGTTTCCTGCAGGTATGAATGACTTCAGTTACATGCACACCAACTGCTTCGAGGTGACGGTGGAGCTGTCCTGCGATAAGTTCCCTCATGCCAGCGAGCTTCCCGTCGAGTGGGAGAACAACAAGGAGTCTCTGCTGGTTTACATGGAGCAGGTCGGTCTGGTTGTCCGTGCACGATGTCATCCACCGCCTTAAAGTTTCTCTTTGGGGTCTCACAGTGAAGCATTTATTCTCTGCTCAGGTTCACAGAGGCATCAAAGGTGTGGTGAGAGACAAGGAGACCAAACGAGGAATAGCAGACGCCATAATCAAGGTGGAGGACCACGACCACGACATACGATCAGGTCAGCTCAGCGATTGATTCATCTGTTAAAGGGTTAATGCAGAAAATGTTCAACTGTGAGGAGATTTTAATTTAGGCTGGGATCACAAGTGGACACAGCATGAAGGTCACCGCTACTCTGCAGGCTTCTTGACAGGCATTCTGGGAAATGTAGGAAGTCACTAACTTGCATTTTTCTGTCTCCATATCTTTTTTCTAGCTGCTGACGGTGACTACTGGCGTCTGATGAATCCGGGTGAGTACAAGGTGGTGGTTTGGGCCGAGGGTTACTTCCCGTCCATGCGTCGATGCCGCGTTGGATTGGAGCCACATGCCACCATCTGTGACTTCACCCTGACCAAAACGCCCATTCAGAGGCTGAAGGAGATTCGGGCCAAAGGCGGGAAGATCCCACAGGACCTTCAGCTGCGTCTTCGCGCTCTGAGGCTCCGCAAGCTTCGCGCCAGCACCAAGGCCATCAACCGCCGCAGGGAGGGCCAGAGGGGCCAGCAGGAGCAGACGAGGAGAGCCCGGAGAGCGTGAGAACAGACGGGAAGCCTCAGAGATGAGAGCTGGATGACGGGCTGAAGAAGTTCAGTTCAAACTGAGAAAACCGACCTCCGGAAATAGTGACACGTTCCTATGAGAGGACGCTTTTAAAGACACAATTAGAAACATGTATCGCATATCTGTCGCTGAGATTTCCACTTCCACCAACGTGGCAATCACAGCTTTAAAATATTAAATTTAAACATTCAACAGCGACGTGTTCCATGACCGCCGCACAAACTCTCACTGAAGCTGACAGGATACAAACTTTTCGAAGGATAATGGACACCTACACGTTCATAGACAGGCATTCTTTAACTGTTTTAGTCCACATTATAGCCGGTGACGCTGTAGTGTTTGCTGTAAGACGACTGAGTTGAGAATTTAACTGTCAGCTGGTCTGATATGTGACACTGTTTTTGTTCGACTGTCCAACAGGATCATAAAAATATCTAATAAAGATGACTTATTTGTGTTATCTATATTCTGGTGGAACAACAACCGAGAAACAAACTGTTAGAGGAGCGTTCCCGACCTGAGACAGGAATGTTCAACATAAACCAAAGTATTTAAGACATCTAAGTGTTTTTTAAAGACGATAGGACGACTGAAACTTACAAGTTTGGTCCACCATGATCCGGCTTCTGTTTGAGGTTTTCCCTCGCTGCCGTCTCCTGGTGTTTTCTCATGGTGTGAATAATATTATAAAGAGTACGGTCTAGACCTGCTCTGTATGGAAAGTGTCCTTCTGCTATGATGTCGTGCTGTATAAATAAAACTGAGTTGAAAACTCCAACCTCATGGTAGAGGTCCTAGAGAGAAGGTCAAAGTCATCGGAAAACGCTGAATGCTGGCACAGGATCTTGTGCCTACATGCCAGATGTTGAGCTACTGGATGAACTGTGAAGCCTCTGGGCACCATCAATGGCACTCAACCAATAGATGTCAGTTTGGAACAAAGGGAACGACTAACCAACATAAACATCCCTGAAAACTACAAAACATGACGTATATCCAACATTTTGCAGAAGCTATTGTTCGGCTATAGAGCCAGTGTGTAGAGCAACGGTTCCCAACTTTCATTGGCTTTCTCAACCCGTAAAACACAACTATGGTTGTAAATGTCTACGTGATGTGATTCGTTCTTCACATTTTATTTTAATATGTTTTAGAGGATAAAGCTAAAACTTTACGCACAAATACACAAGATAAGAAAGTCTGGAAAAAGGTCGACCTCATGTTTGGGAATCACTGGATCAGAGTCTTTACAGGCGTGAGTTTGACTGCCATCTAGCGGCCGATTCAAGTTTTAATATTGGAATAAAAACAAAATACTGAAGAACAGAAATACTCAAAAACACCAGACAACAGTCAGCAGTGCAAAACAAGCTAACCTTTTTATTTCAGTGACAATAAGTACCATTTTTAGTATCCGGTCCTCGCTGGACAGCCATTTAGGAAACAACCGTACAAGCAATTTAACATGTTTTCCGTCTCTCGTCCACGCTTCTTCCTCCACCTGGGGTCAGTTGAGGTGACGGTGCACAGGTAACACCAGAACTACTGAGAACATTCAACGAATCCACAACAGAATCAAGGTTAAAAACCCAGAACGGGACTGACAAACAGAACTAATCCAAAACAAATCAACCCGGGTTTTTTTCAGTTGCTATACCTGAAGTGAAAATGGCAGATAAGACACTTCTTCTGTGAATATAAGTGAAATAAAAGCAGCACTAAATATACAGCATGGCTGGTCCTTTCACCTCCAGCTCAGTCAATTAATCCAACTCTAGATTTAACAGCCAAATCCAGAGCATCTCTTCATGTCTGTAACTCGTGAGACGAGTTGTTCCACAGTCAAAAAGTTCCTGAACTGACTGAACTGAACGTGAAACCGACCCCATTGGTGAAATATGCACATTTTGAGCAGTTAACTGAGGTACAAAGTGTTGAAAGCATCCTTCCTCAGAACATACAGGACCCCGCTGTGAGCTGGGAAATATGAAATCACATCTGTGTTCAACTTTTTCACCTCAAATTTAAATCGACATTTCTCGATCACGTTTAAAAAAACATTTTGGGAAATACTCTTAGCCACGTTTTCTGGCGATGGGTTAGATGAGAAGATCGATGCCAGTCTCATATGTAAAGCTGCTTAGCTTAGCTTAGCACAAACTTGAAACAGTGGAGAAACAGCTACCCTGGCTTTGTCAAACATTAATGAGCACACTGTATCTCATTAGTTTGTCTTTAAGTGTGAAAATAACCCGATTCACAGCGGTTAGCGCTATGACATGGACTATTTCTTTTCTGCCAGGGAACCAGCGCTAACTCTGCTACAAAACACAACATTTAAAACTGCCAATAAAACTAACTAATGCAAATTAAACGAACATGTGTTAATTAATGACGTTAACGGGTGCTGGTGGGCAAATTTGGAAACCGTTGGCCTGAGCCAACCCATTCCAATGTTTGTGCTATGCTAAACTAAGTTAAGCTAACTAGCTGCTAGCTATAGCTCCATATAAGACAGACAACACTGTTTCCAGTCTTTGTGCTATCCAAGCTAAGCTAAGCTAAGCTAACTAGCTGCTAGCTGTAGCTCTATATTGGACAGACAACACTGTTTCCAGTCTCTGTGCTATCCAAAGCTAAGCTAAGCTAAGCTAAGATTAGCTAGGCTAAGCTAAGCTAACTAGCTGCTAGCTGTAGCTCCATATTGGACAGACAATGTTTCCAGTCTTTGTGCTATCCAAAGCTAGGCTAAGCTAAGCTAACTAGCTGCTAGCTGTAGCTCCATATTGAACAGACAACACTGTTTCCAGTCTTTGTGCTATCCAAAGCTAAGCTAAGCTAAGCTAACTAGCTGCTAGCTGTAGCTCCATATTGGACAGACAATGTTTTCAGTCTCTGTGCTATCCAAAGCTAAGCTAAGCTAAGCTAACTAGCTGCTAGCTGTAGCTCCATATTAGACAGACAACACTGTTTCCAGTCTTTGTGCTATCCAAAGCTAAGCTAAGCTAAGTAGCTGCTAGCTGTAGCTCTATATTGGACAGACAACACTGTTTCCAGTCTCTGTGCTATCCTAAGCTAAGCTAAGCTAACTAGCTGCTAGCTGTAACTCTATATTGGACAGACAACACTGTTTCCAGTCTCTGTGCTATCTTAAGCTAAGCTAAGCTAAGCTAACTAACTGCTAGCTGTAGCTTCATATTGGACAGACAACACTGTTTCCAGTCTCTGTGCTATCCAAAGCTAAGCTAAGCTAACTAACTACTAGCTGTAGCTCTATATTGGACAGACAACACTGTTTCCAGTCTGTGTGCTATCCAAAGCTAAGCTAACTAGCTGCTAACTGTAGCTCTATATTGGACAGACAACATTGTTTCCAGTCTGTGTTTTATCCAAAGCTAAGCTAACTAGCTGCTAACTGTAGCTCCATATTGGACAGACAACATTGTTTCCAATCTTTGTGCTGTCCAATGCTAAGCTAAGCTAAGCTAAGCTAACTAGCTGCTAGCTGTAGCTCCATATTGGACAGACAACACTGTTTCTAGTCTCTGTGCTATCCAAAGCTAAGCTAAGCTAAGATAAGCTAGGCTAGGCTAAGCTAACTAGCTGCTAGCTGTAGCTTCATATTGGACAGACATATCGATCTGCTCGTCTAACTCTTAACATCTTAAAAAGAGTATTTCCAAAAATGTCGATCAATTCTTTTAAAATCAAAACCTTTTTTTTTTTCTTTTAAATAATCGCAGTAGCAGATGTTCGCCTTTAGTTCTCAGCTCAGCAACTCATCACAGAGGAGAAGCACCGCCTTGTCCAAGCAAAACACATTTTGGCATCTGAAAGCGTCGCCCTCGTATAAATAAGACAGGAGAATCTTCATAAAGGCTGGTATGCATAGTAGTACACGCTAACGTCTAATCTGTGTGTTTACATCTGTTCTGCAGTCGGTCAGTCGGTGTGCACGGGAACATCCACGCGTGTGCTTGGCTCTTACAGCAGCTATTCTACATAAAACACAAAGAAAGCATCGCCGACAGCTACAACAGTCAAAGTGATCTCCCTTACAGGGGAAAAAACCTGATTGGTCACCACATGGATGTGAGGCGAGGGGGAAACAAATCAAACACTGACGCGGATCAACAACAAAATGAGGTACAAGGTCGAAAAACAAGTCAGATTTAAAGAGTCTTGGCAAGTTTCATCCTGTGAAAGGTCAAACGGACGACGCCGAGGCAACAAAAAGTCAAAGGATGAGGCTGACAGTATTCTAGATTATTCTCAGCCCAAAAATTTACTGATTTTACTAACTAATACTGTCCGTGTGGCCAAATACTGATACATCTGTTACCTCTAACTGTGTATTACTCATCACTACTTACTCCAGTTTGAGTAACTAAAGACGGATGTGGCCAAATGTTTCAGGAAACGACTGAGCCTTTTTTTTTTTTAAAGTTGTTTTTATAGATCGAAGTCAGACAGATGAAAATACAGAATAATGCCAGCCTTATCTTTACGGGAAGAAATCTGAAACTGTAAATATTATTTCCTTCACAACAATCTTGCAGTAGTGGTTTGTACAGAAATCAGAGCAGCTGAGCGACTTCTTCTGCTTCTTCTTCTTCTTTCCATTCGCAGGCTTCAGATGAAAACACACAAACCGTGACGGGAAAGTGAATCTGTGAGCAGAGATTTAAATGAATCAACCACCGTGAACGAGTAGTGCCGACGTTAACACACCAATAAAACCACTAAAAACCATGAAGGCGGGAAAAGAGGGGGGGCGGCGATGGAAAACACAAGAGTGAGGGTCAAAGATCAGATTGTATGAGCAGAGAAGCAGCACCAGTGGAAACGTGAGCGTGAGCAGCAGCTGAGGACTTAATGGATTAATCTGTCTGTCTGTTTGCATCCTTAGTGTTTTTGTCCCAAGACAGCGACATCTGGATGTGCTGAGTCTCCAAAATAAGTTTCTACCGCTAATCTTTAGTATGAAAGAGTTTTTTTTTGTTTCTGACCGATGCCATGTCGCATCTCTCGGTTGAATCATCCAAACCTTCGAGGCTCGGACGTCAAACCGTCTCCTCGGTCTGGACGGGAGTTTGTTTTGTTGCCTCAAACTTGAAGTTCAGAGTCAGAGAGGCTGAAAGTTTTTACCCACGACAGCTGAAGTCTCTTTTACTTCTTTCTTTTTCCTTTTTTTTTCCAGGTCGGCGGCCGTCATCTGATGATTCCCGCCCAGACAAACTCTGCTTCACAGCTGCTGCAGACCTGGGTCCAGAAGTACAAGTCAAATATATTTAAGTTTGTTTTGTCACCCTTTAGGTGCCAGGTGGGTGGAGTTTTCCATACAGGTCGCCTGGCAGAAGGTCCAGAAAAATCACAATATTCCTTTTATACCGTGCGTCAGACTCCACACAGAAAAATCACACCCATCCGGACCACGTCGGAGATGTTCAAGGCTCCTCAAGTTTTCATTATTTCTTTGCACAACTAGGATTAGAGATTAGATCTTAAGGTCACAGAATATATGTGGTAACATTTCTACATCTGTGCACGAGCACCTCTCCACCCAGGTCTGCAGCGCGTTGTTCTCCAACAGCTCCGGCTGCTAAAACTTGGGCTGGTAAAGGGCGACGCGTCCGCTGAGGCAGCCCGAGGCCAGCTGGCAGTGCGTCGGAGAGAACTTGGTGGTGAGCACCACGTCGCTGTGCGAGTAGATGGAGCGGATCTCCCTGAGGCAGCTCGTCTGGACGGGGAGGCAGTCGGCCAGCTCGCCGCAGCTCTCGTCGAACGCCAGCAGGCGGACGCCGTAGCCGTACGGGGAGCAGATGAGGCGTCCGTCCGGGCTGAAGCACAGCTCTTTGATGTAGCCCCGGCCGACGTTGGCCTCCTCGATGTAGTGGGTGAGGCGGAGGGAGCAGCGGGGGGAGACCAGCGGGCGAGTGGGTGCTCCCTCCTGGAACTCATAGACGCAGGTCCACTGCAGGAGACAGGGAGGGGGAAGGAGACGCAGAGTTAGAGGCAGTCAGTGTCACACGATGTGATTTGAAACTACTAAGAGACAGCGGTCTGTGGTCCACGTTCAGACTGGACTGTATGAAGACTACCTTCTTATATGGCTGCTTGTGTTTAGAGGTGTTCGAGCATCTCGTGGTCGAGTGTACCAGACCATTGTGGTTCAAAGGGAAAGCCTTAGAGATAGGGTGAGCCGCCGCTCCTTCACGTGGAAAGGAGACGACTTAGGTGGTTCAACGTCTGATTACGACGCCCCCCTGGGCTCCTTTTCCTTTGGAGGTGTTCAGGGCAGACCCAGAACCCACAGGAGGGACGACATAGACTGCTAAGAAGCAAGCTGCAGGTGCATCTCACCTGATAGAGACGCCTCTGCTTGTATCTACCCTCACCTGAGGGTTTTTTCATACTCAACAGATGCAGGTGCAGTGTGACCTTAAGCTCCAGCTGAAGATAATAATGCCATTTCTACAGCACACCAACAAACGGTCAACAGAGGTCACAAATGACTTGAGACATGCAGCGACACATGTAGCATCACACATTTAAAATCAGCTGTGAGAGAAGAGAGCGTGTCTGCTAAGTGTTTCTCACCTCCTGGTCGTCCATGTTACTGGAGCATCGGATGAGCGTGGCCCAGCCTTTAGGGTGGAGCTGCAGGGAGGTGATGCAGTTCCCTCGGTCTCTCTCTCCGGGGATCTCCGGAGTCAAAACCTCCAGGCTGTTTCTGGGAGAAAGACCTGCGAGAACAAAGTTTGTGATCACTCTATAGTCCGTCTTCATGAGACGTGTGTTCAGTTTTTACCCCAGGACGTCCCTGACCTTCTCTGTGAGGGTGGATCTTGCTGGAGTCGTTACCCTGGCGAGGAGTTCCAGCTGACCTGGACGCCGACGTGCCTCCATCTACAGAATCACAACAAACATTTTCTTTAACAAACTCTTCAGAACAAAACGACAAACAGAGCTGCACCCGTTGTTTTTCTGTGATCTGACCTGAGCTGAGCGGCGTCCGTCGCGCTCGCAGCATGCGGTAGCTGCCCACCTCAAGGGACTGGGTGAGGTCCAGGTCGTGGAGGATGAGCAGGTACCCTGAGGAAGTGGAGATGAGCATCTTGGAACAGTCGGGCGTCAGACGCATCCGCATCAAGTATCGGGTGTGGAAGAACTTTTTGTGCGGGCAGCCGTCCTCGGTGAACCTGCAGACGGAGAACGATCACAGAAACCTGAGCACGCCGTTACATAAACTGGGGACGAGTTTTCAGGAGGAGAAATTAGATTTTCGTGGTTGAATTATGGCCAAAGAAAAAAACCCATTTACCCCACCTTCAGCTGTAAAGTTGCACTTTTTATTTGATGGAGGCATAAAAGAAAAGGGGACTGTAAAAAGGTGGTGATGTATTGGTTGGAGTTTTATGTGCAGCTCCCGGTACGACATGACATAAATGCTAGAAACGGAAAGAGGTAAAAGTACTGACACAAAAATAAGAAACAAAACGTGGATTTTTCTGGATTTAGTGTTTAGTGTTTAGAGAAATTGATAATTGATTAATTATGTCATTCATTAAGAAAGAAACTGCAGGTTTGCACGTTGCAGATTTGAAGCTTTTAAATCTTTATAAATTTATTGTATTTAGACTTTTGGTTGATTATTCGACATAACAAAAAACATGAAAACATCTTTCTCTCCCGTACACACACAAACCTGTTAGTGTCCCATGTGATGACGTTGCCGTCGAAGCCGGACGTGACGAGGAGACGAGTGTTGGTGTCGTACTCGATGTTCTTCACCCAGCTGGCGTGGCCGTGCAGCGAGCAGACCTTCGAGTTCAGCTTACGGAGATCCCATAACGCGATGGTGGTGTCGTCAGAGCAGGTGGCAAACAAACGATTGTCCAAAAACCTGCGAGAGGGACAGATCAGGGTGAAACTTCTCTGCAGACGTGACTGGAGACCTCTCTGCACTGAAGACGATTTAAAGGATCATGTTGGCGTGGAGATTCAACATTAAAGTGACGCACCTTATGTTGTTGACGCAGTCCTCGTGGGCTTCTGTGAGCGTTTTGATGTGTCTGGACGAGATGGGATCGAACAACAGGACCTCAGTCTGCTCGCAGGCCACAGTCAGTACAGACCTGAGCAGGACGGACACACAAATCAGAGACGCTCGTAAAAACTTACGAGAGGAGCAGAGTTAATGTCGCTGTTACAGAGGGGAGAGAGGAGTTTAACGCACAGGAATAAAACACAGAACTTCCAACATATACGACGGAGACAGTAAAGAGAAGATATGTGGAAATAAAAACACACAACATCTAAAGAAATCTCATCACAGGCGCCGGACAGAAAGAAAGAAGAAATAATGATCATTAAAAAACATTAAGCTCATAGCATCCCTCCTCGATACACAAAGTCTATTGGCAAGAGCATTTCAATAAATAAAATTACATTTACACGCCATTACATCTCTGACTGTGAGGTAAGAGCACCAGTGTCTGCACCAACACTCGTAATAACGTGATTAAAACTGAAGATATTTTAAAATCAGACTGCAGCGAGGGATCGTCTGCTGCTTTAATAAAACCTGAAGGACTGACAAACGTCTGGAGCACGTCTGATTTGTTTTAATGAACTCAGATGTGACTTTAATAACGGCTCTGTAACTACCTAATTCATCATTTTATTTATTCGTTCATTTCCAGACATTTGTCTCGTGTGTCGTCTTCCTTTGTTCTCAATCAGACTCGACTTCATGAGGAAGCCGCGGTGTCAGTGTGTGCAGCAGGATGCTGCAGAAGCAGCGAGTGCAATCTTCTCTGCAGCAGCACGAGCTGAAGCCACACTTAAAACTGAACGAACGGATGAATTTGGGCGTTTGCGAGCTGCTCTGGAGCTCCACATGCTTCTCACATGAAGTCCTGATGGAGCAGCAAAGCAGATTCAGGAGAGACTCCTGCAGCTCCACTGGAAAAAAGTTATTCTTGCTCTCTGCCATCACACTTTATAAAGACTTTCCTCTGTGCAGACAGGAGACTTGCACGAACTCTTGCCCTGAGTAAGACTGCACAGAGTTTCTGCATATTTTGATATTCTAACATGGATATATGAATATGTTCTTCCATCCCTTTAAACTCATCTGCCTCGTGTCTTTTCGTGCACATCGTGTGTTTGTAATATTTGTAACTGCATCACAACTTTTCAGCTTAAAACCTGAAACTGTTTCTTATTTAAGCTCCAAAAATAAATGTAGAAATCCACGCTGAGCACGTTCAGGATGTCTCCTCTGCTGCATGTCCCTCTCTGCAGGCAGGACACGTGTTGTGTCTCGCTGTCACTTGAGCCCGTAAACAAATATGATGCAGCCTGGACGCAGCTTGACCTGGTTCGGCTGCAGGATTTTCCTCCTGTGCATGTGCTGCCTGCTCACAGAGGCTTACAGCCTGTTTGTCTGAGCCTGCCGTGCTGTCAGGTGTGATCCTATATCACTGTGAAGCACGTTTATGCAATTCAAGCACTTTCCAGGATATTTACCCAAACCCGTTCAATGCACCCTGTGGAGCTGAAAGGCCCAAACCTGTCTTACCCGTCCGGGGAGTACTCCAGGTTGAACACGGCTCCGTGGGTCTGCGTGCTCAGGTTCACAGACTCCACAGCCGGGTTCATGGAGCAGTACAAACTGGTCATTGTCCTGAAGTTGTCCCGAGCCGGGTCCACGAACACCCCTCGTCTTATTGTCCTGCTCTGCAGCCACGAAAACAGGCTGGTCCCCCGGCGGCTGTCGGTGCTGGAGTCCCCGCCGCTCCCCGCCTGCGGCACGGCGGCCGGCGGGTGGCAGCACGGCTCTCGCTCGTCCGACGCCGGAGACGTGGAGCTCCGCTCCGGCCGCTCCTCGCTGCCGCTCTCCGCCGTCGTCGGTGGAGGAGGAGAAGCCACCGGAGCGATGTCATCCTCCACGTCCGACACGCTGCCGCTGTCGGGCCTGTCCTGCGACTCGTCGGCGTCCTCGCTGTCGCTCTGGTGCTCGGAGCTCATTGTAGCGGCTGCGCGGCGGCTCCAACGGCGGAAAAAGTTGACTGCCTCCGGTCACCTACCGAGCATGAACCCGCGTCCCGTGTCCCGGTCCGTTAACGCGCCATGGCCGCCAGGCTGCAGCTGCACCGGTTACCGTCTGGATTCAGGTGTTTTGTTGTCAGACTCGGCAGCGTCAACCCCAACACGGTTAGCTAAAATGCTACCGGAAAACTACAAATGCAGATTTCAAAATAAAAGCGCACTGTATATATTTTTAAAGGAAACTGCCTCGTGTGCGCGTAAATAGAAACAAAACACATTAGAAATATTACCTATCGATGTTTACTTGCGTTTTAATTAATCTCTTGACGTTTTTATGAATTAAATCACCTATCAACAAATAAACTTTCAGCGATATGTATTTTAAGCTGAAAGGTCCAGGCGGAAGTTTGTGTTTTTTATTGTAGGTAACTTGACTTTTATTTTCTTCACCAAAACAAATGCAAAATAAAAAAAGTAATGACGTACTTCCGTTTCCGTGTCCAGTTTGTAAGGTGCACTGGTTGTTTACTGCCAGCTGCTGGATGAAGGTTTGAATTATTCAGTGTTTCACTTTATTACAGCAGAGCTGGAGGTGATCAACCTGAACCAGACACAAGGATCCAGATATGATGCACTGGCCTCTGTCTTAAGAAGGACGCTTTTTACTTTCAGGTGGATTTATTCTCCCAAAAATAAATAAAACAATTTACATATCAAATTAAATCAGATTTTATTTGTACAGCCCAAAGTCACAAAGTCCATTTTCCTCTGAGGCTTTACAATCTGTACAGGGAGTGACACCCTCTGTCCTTAGACCCTCGGTTCCAGTGAGGAAAAACTTGCCCACAAAAACCTTTAACAGGGAAAAAAGGTGGAAGAAACCTCAGGAAGAGCCACAGAGGAGGGATCCCTCTCCCAGGACGGACAGACGTGCAATAGATGTCAGTGTACAGGACAAATCAACACAAACATATTGTACAATTACAATGACTGACAAAATGACAATGAATTACAATGACTGATAAAATGACAATGAATTACAGTGACTGATAAAATGACAATGAATCACAATGACTGATAAAATGACAATGAATTACAATGACTGATAAAATGACAATGAATTACAATGACTGATAAAATGATTACAGTAGCAGTGGAACCTGTGATAGAGATAGAGAGACACAGATGCACAGCAGCAGCAAATCATAAACTAACTATAAACTGTAATGGAGATATGGCAGCAATAATGACAGTAGTAATATGTGTAGTGGACGTCATGCAGGACCACAGCAGCAGCCACGATCCATGAGAACCTGCTGGACGACAGAGACACAAACTCCAGGGATAAGGTTTAGTTAGTAACATGCAGAGAGAGAGAGAGATGGTTTTCAGTAAGGGAGATGTGACTGCATCTTCAAACAATACCGTGCCTGACTAGGCATAACCCTGAATATGTCTGTGTCCATAACAGGTGAACTGAACAAGATTAAACTCTATTCTATGACCACTTCAAAACAGATCAAGGGAACTTAACACAACAAACTGACCCAAACAAACTCTTTATGTCTTAATGTTACATGACCGCCTCCTTCAGGATGCTGAAGTCGTGTCATTAGTTCAGAAACTCTCATAAAACCAAAAAGGCATTTTCTGCCCCCTCAAACTGTCTCCACACTCTAATATACCTTTCACACTGACAGCTTTATTGCCACATAAAAAGGAAATGGTATTTTGGTGCATCGCAAAGAGAAAAACAAGTACAGCAAGAGTCAGGAATCAGAAATCTGAGACATTTTTTAAATATAAAATACTCTAAAGTACACTATGAACACTTTCCGAACCGTTTCTTCCACCGTCGTTTGTCTGACTTCCACCTGAAGTGTAAAAGTATTTTCACTTTATTATGAAACTGGACATATTTAGGCCAATAATAGGAAACATTATTGGCCTAATAATATCTGTTGATATTCCTACAGTTGTGGTCTCGACCGGCAGCTGACTGCGAGATGAGACCTTCAAAAAGTGTTGCACAGTAAATGTGTGACTTGTCTTCTTTCTGTTTGTTTTCTGTAGGTAACACACTCCACTGTCTCTTTTTCATTATGAAACATACTTTATTTTGGACTGAGCGTTGTTTAAATATACCATCTGTCTTTATTTCCTAATCACTTTTTCATTTTCCTGGATATCTGAATGTGACATTTCCCCCTGACTTCTGCAGCACTGTGAGTTCTCTGAACCACTTCTGGGAACTTGAATGAACAAAAAAAATACCAATAAATTACTAATTACTGTTTCTTTAATCAATGAAAGAACAGTTTGAACACTTTTTTTAGTACATATGGCTTTAATTAATGGCTGCTATGCACCTAAGCTATTGACTAACTTGTGGCTGTATGTACAAATTATTGTTGTTGTGTCATTTCTAATTGTAAAGGGTAATTTTCTACTTTTTTTCTACTTCTAATATAATGACTTTTTAGAGAAAGCAATTAGTAATGTGATAATAATTTATATAACAGTACTTCTACTACCCAAAATTAAATATTTGAATTCAAATGATTACATATTGCACCTTAAATGAACGCAGGGAAAATTACAATTTACATTAAATTCTGGGATCATAAATGTTGGGGGCTTCTTTTTGAAGAGCTTTTTGTGGGATGTTACACACATGAACATTTAGGTACTGGCTCAGGCTCACTGCGTGCTAACAAACTAAACATAAATGCATTTAGGATTATGCAACATTCAAAGCAGACAGTGCCTGAGGATGAGTTAATGAAGCAGATAACACCTTTAGATCATCTATCTTGATATTGTGTGATACTGTCAGGCAGTCGTTGGTGGTCCTCTGCAGCACCAATATGAAAGTTCAACAATTCCAAGTTTACAGAGTTCATATTTAGTAAATGTAACCATAAAGTTCTGTTCTGTTACTATAGATTGATAGACATGTTTGGGCTGGCGTCGTCTCCTCTTGTTCCTTCTTTTCCAGAGCAGCTGTTAATCTTGGACTCTTTCTATCCGATCACCCTGCGAGCCGTCTGATCTGGTGCACAGTACAAAGACTTAATGTTGTTCTGTAGATACTTTACCCACATCATTGTTTAAAAATGTGTTGGGGTGTCGATTAGCTCAGTTGGTAGAGCATACGCTCCGTGTATGACGGCCCATCTCTCTCAGTCCTGTCACTCTCCAGCGGTCTCTATCCAATTAAAGCTTGAAAAGGCCAAAAAAACAATCTTTAAAAACAAAAAAAAAGTCATTCAGCTTCTTCTGGACACAATCCTTTCAAATAACTATAGGCCTATATCAAATCTGACTTTCAGAGCCAAACAGCTCACTGCTGTTTTTTCATTTTAGATATTTCAATCTGGTTTTAATCAGAAACAGTCGACTGAATCAACTCTTCTCAGAGTCTCTAATGACACAGCGATGGCTCCTGATACAGGTCCATGCACTGTTTTAGTGGTTCTGGATCTTGACAATGTGGATCACTGTGTCCTAAAGTCTCAGGGAGTGTGTGGGTGTCTCTGGCTCTCTTCATATCTCTCAGATAGAAGTTTTTCTGTGTCACTTGGTCTGTACAAAAAGATGTTTTGACCTGTGGAGTGCCCCAGGGTTTGGTACTGGGTCTTTTATTACTTTCCTTATACATGCTTCCCTAACGTCATATCATTAACAAATCAGCTAAATCCTATCAATGTTATGCTGATGATACTCACCTTTATGTGTCTGAAAAACTTTGTTGATGGCAAACTAAATTCAGTTAAACGCAGAAAAATCTGAGGTCCTCGTCACTGCACCCGACATCTCCAAAGGTTGCTTGGTTCATTGGATCGCTAACACGTGAAATCTCGCACCCATTCTTGTTTCTTCCACCTGAGAAACATTGCCAAACTTAAGATGGTTATATCACAACCTAAAACTACAAATGACACTAGATTATTGTAACTCCCTTTTTAACATATCTCAGTGAGACGTCTCTGGATCGCTTCACATCAAGTTCAGGAATCATTTTAAAGGTCCAGTGTGTGGGATTTAGTGGCACCTAGTGGTGAAGTTCCAGATTGCAACCAAATGAATACTCTCCCACATCTCACCGTCTCCTTCTAAGCTGTTTCTTATTCTTATTTTCAGCTGATTATACACTAATTAAAACATAATAAAGAATATTGTACTCCACACCTGCCAATAAATACTCTAAATCTTACACACCGGACCTTTTAAGGTTCTTGTCACATATAGAGCTCTGCACGGTCAGGCACCAGAATCTATCTCCAATATGCTCCAGCCGTACATCACAAAAAGGTCTTTCATATCTTCTGACTGGGCTTATAACAAAATGTGACTTTGAGGTGGTGGAGACACTCTGTGGTTCAGCCTCTCTCTGGCTTACTGTGTAATGTCTTCATGTTCTGTCATTGCATGTTTTATTCAGATTTCTCTTGTGGGGTCTATAAAAAGTGCTACACTAAACAAACTTATTATTATACTTAGTTTGCATATTTAATATCTAATCAAAACCATACCACACTTTATGTGGCACATGTTAGCACAATGGTACGATCAAATGTTTCTTTGGCCTCAGCACAAAGTGATGACAGACACTCTGGCCGTGTATTCAAATGAGCGTTGACATGCCGGGACAGTAGATGTGTGAGATGAAGCACAGCTGCTGCACAGACAGCACGCTGCCTCCAGGCGCTTTTTACATGAATGTGAGACAAAATTATAGTTTGTGTGTTGGCAGACTGGTGATGTTTGCGTGTTTCGACACTGTGCCCTGCTGAGTGACTGAGTGTGTGTGAGTGTGTGTTTGACAGCGTGCGCCCTCTTGAGTTAATTGCGTGCGTTCCTCTGCCAACTTCGCTGCGGTGCAGAAAACCCACAGAGGAGAATAAATGATACATCTAATTAACTTTACCACCATTACGAATCTGTTAAGTTTTAATTGTCAGTAATTAGCCTGATAAGAGGCAGAGCGTCTCTGTTACCTGGCTGTGAGCGTGTGGCGGGGACACGGGGGGACTGCTGCTGCTGCTGGGACGCACATACGTTTCCGCACTTATATTCCCATGCATGCGCACATACTCAACACTCCAGCTCATACACAAAGGAGAGCAAACAGCCGAGCTCTTTTCGTGGGCAGACGGCAAAAATGACAAGTACGCGGGATGCTGCGCTCCATCCAAGCGGAGCCGGTTGCGCGTTTTTACGCAGGGCTGCAGGTCCGAGCTCACCCATAAAGACCCCCAGCCTTTCTCAGTTTATTCTGATCGTGTCAGTGATGTTGCTGGTCCCGGTCCAGCCGGCATCTGCTCATCCTCAGTGTCTGGATTTCGAGCCACCTTTCAAACCCGTGTGGCACCTGGAGTTTTGCACGCAGTATGAGGAGTTTGGCTGCTGTGACCAGAAGACGGACAACGTGATCGCGGAGAGGTACTGGGACATCATTGAACAGGTGGAAGTGGCCGGTTATGATCTTTGTGAAGACATGCTGAAGGAGATCATGTGCCAGGTAAACATATTTTCTGCTCTGGAGGTTGGATGCGTGCTTCTGAGGATGCTGCAGTAATGAATGGATGTAAAACAGAGTGATGATGAACGAGTTTACTGCCCTCTTGACAAGTCTAAGCGACTGTGTGAAGTTATAGTGCACAACAAAACTCTCTTTTAACTCTTGAATCCTCCAGTTTTAGATAATTAGTTCTCAGATTAATTATACTTTAAAGTTTAGGCATCATGCAACTTTGATTTAATCCAAACTGGGGAGATATGTTGTTATATATTGTATGATCTGTGATTTTCTTCTTTAAAGTTCCACTAATCCATGTACAAAAAACTTTAAACTGTAAAAACTGTTGCTGCTGTGGTTGACAGAATCTTACCGTAATAAATATGATATAACTTTTTCTAATATTACAGTAAAATGATATTAATACTGTTGATTTAATGTATAAAGTTGGCGTTTTATTCCATATTTTAAAATGTCTGTAGATATTATAGTGAAAAACATGACAGTAAAAGATGCCATTAAATATTACAGTGTTTTACTGTAAAATTAAAAGTCTCTAATATAAAATACGTCTTTATTCTGTATAAATTCCCTTAAAATATTGTAGAAATAAACATTTGGAAACATGACCGAGACAGTTATGTTTCATGATGTATTTTATGATCTTTTACTGTCATGGTTTTGATAAATATTACTATTTCCCTATTCCCACAACAGTGGCGTGCATAGAGGAGTGCGGGGAGGCTCTTCCATCAACAGACTGCTACTCCCACCATGTAAAAAGGATCTCTACCACATTAAAGTCTCTCTTATCTCGTGTTTTGTGTTGTGGCTCGGAGGTAGAGCAGGTCGTCCATTAATCAGAAGATCAGCAGCGTCCTTGGGCAAGATACTGAACCCCAAATTGCTCCTGAAGGCTGTGCCATCAGAGTGTGAATGTTTAGCTCCTCGAACTGATGAGCAGTTGGTGCCTTGCATGGCAGCCAGTGCCATCAGTATGTGAATGTGTGAATTAGATACGTACTGTAAAAGCGCTTTGAGTGGTCAGAAGATAGATCAGTACAGTCCATTTACCAGTCCATTTTGTGTTTGTTCCATCCAGGAGTGCTCTCCATATGCCGCCCACCTCTACGACGCCGAGGACCCGTACACGCCTGTCAGAGAACTACCCGGCCTTTGCTTTGGATACTGCTCAGAGTTTCACAGCAAATGTCGCCACGTGGTTAAATATTTAACCGAGAACCAGCGGCTGAAGGACGCCTCTGAGCGAGATGCGTCCACCTTCTGCAGCATGGTCAACCTGTCGGACCAGGACTATTGCTACCCAAACGTTTTGAAGACCCCTGACCTCAACAGCAACCTGGGACAGGTGGTGGAGGACCCCAGAGGGTGTCTCCAGCTGTGCCTGACAGAGGTGGCCAACAACCTCAGGAACCCCGTGTTGATGCTGCACAGCAGCGACGACACCCATCGCATGTTCATCGCAGAGCAGGTGGGCTTTGTGTGGGTTTACCTGCGCGATGGCAGCCGGCTGGAGCAGCCCTTCCTGGACATGAGCGGGGAGGTGCTGACCACACCGTGGCTGGGGGATGAGAGGGGCTTCCTGGGCATGGCCTTCCACCCCAAGTACAGGAGCAATGGACGCTTCTTCATCTACTACTCAATCCAGGTCAACAGCAAGCTGGACAAAGTCAGAATCAGTGAGATGAAGGTGTCTGCCTACGACATGAACGTGGCTGATCCTTACTCAGAGAGGTATGTAGAGGGAAGGTTTCCTTTTGTTCTTTTTATAGCAGCAAAGTTTGTCTGCTGATGCACACGTCTGCGTCTATACTGTAATTATGTACATACACATCCTGGCTAAAGCTTGTAGAAACACGTCCTGAGTTCAGTACAGTAAGTCAGCTCAGGGTCGGCCAAAGTTACACTGCACACAGAGGTCCTGACTCTATCACTGCAACAAATCCAAAAATGTGATTTAGTATCGAGCGTATTTTTCATAATCCACAAAATGTCTCCAATCCAGTATAGAGATACTACACTTTTAGTACTTTAACATCTAGATAGATAACGTTGCAACCAAGCGCGGGTCGAGAAATGAAGCCATGAATGTGGAAGTGCTAAAAAACTGCAGTTCCTCAAACGTCCACCTGAGGCTGGCTCCAGAAGTGAGTCAGTCTCCATAAGTCCCCATGTCCAAATGTCCAACTTCACAGCAGAAATAAACATGTTTACAGCCTGGTACAAAAAACAGTTTTGGTCTCTGTAGCTAATTTCCCCGTTCATGACAACTGTACTGAGGGTGAATTTATATACAACTCACCTGTTCACATTATATTAAGGCTTAAAGTTATGCAGGATTAAGAGCGTGGACGCTTTGATTGACAGGTGGGTGTCCTTACAGATGGCTTGTTTGAGCAACCAGGCTTCATTCAACCCACCTCAGCTCCATCGATGATCCACATCTTTACTGATTTTTAGATTTGTACTGAAGAAGCAGAACTTTGGAAACATCATGGAGACGGGAGACGTCACGCTTATTGTAGCTTAATGAAAGCTTAAAAAACTGCTCTAGTTTAATAATCTGCATCTTTTTAACCTTCAGGGTCATTCTAGAGATCGACGAGCCGGCCGCTAACCACAACGGAGGCCAGCTGCTGTTTGGTCTGGATGGATATTTGTACATCTTTACTGGAGATGGTGGAAAAGCTGGGGATCCATTCGGGAAGTACGGCAACGCACAAAACAAGTAAGCTGGTTTCTTGGTGAGGAATGGTCTGTCTGAAGCACCACCATAACCACAACAGATGAGGTTTTCATTTCCCTATTAACACTGATATTTGTAAAAATCCATTGATACCATTTGGCAACAACTTTCTTTCCACAACTCTGGAAAAATCCAACTAACTGCTGCTTAAATCCGTTTCTTCCCTCCCAGGAGTGCTCTGTTGGGGAAAGCACTGCGCATTGATGTAGATGGACGTGACCCCAGCGGGAAGCCGTACAGGATCCCACCTGATAACCCGTTTCGCAGTGACCCAGACGCCCGACCCGAGGTGTTTGCGTATGGGGTCAGAAACATGTGGCGGTGCTCTGTGGACCGCGGGGACCTGGTCAGTCGTTACGGCAGGGGCAGGATATTCTGCGGAGATGTGGGTCAAAACCGCTATGAGGAGATCGACATTATCGTGAAGGGAGGAAACTATGGATGGAGGGCCAAAGAGGGCTTTGAGTGCTATGATATGAAACTGTGCCACAACCCCTCCCTGAGTGAGTATCCCATGTTCATGTGATACTTTGACCACCTGTCATATGCGCCGTTGTCAGTCTAAATTTGATGCTTCAGATTTGAGTTAAATTCCTTCTCTGCCACCACAGATGACATCCTCCCTATATTTGCATACAGCCATCATGTTGGGAAGTCTGTGACGGGGGGATATGTGTACAGAGGATGTGAATCACCCAATCTGAACGGCCTGTACATTTTTGGAGACTTTATGAGTGGGTAAGAAGATTGTGTTGATCTAAGCCAAAATAGTTTTTTCTCCAACTGTCGGAATCTTGATTTCCTGTCAAGCTCGTCAGGACTGAAGGAAAGCAGACTCATTTTCTCAGCCTGTTAGCTCAGCTGGTGTGCAAATATTCATCATTTTTTAAATTAATTCACATCAAGGCCGACTGAAATCAATCAATTTAATTGACTTGTTTTACATCTGTATCAATCTATTTGACCACATCACAGATGAGTTCAGATTGATACCACTCGCCAAATAGTTGGAGCCAACGGGTGAACCACCTCCTGTTAAAGAGAGTTACCTTAAAAGCACAGCCTGTTTTTACCACTGACTGTATAAAGAATGGACGGCATGGGCTTGACGTCACACACAGGTTTCCAAAGCTCAAAATATGTGGATAGTTTTAAAAAATGGGCAAAAATATGGATCACAAAATGGACCTGAGGCGGGCTCAATGACGCCTGGTTGCTCAAATAAGCCACCTGTAACGTCTATCAAAGCGTCCACGCTCTTAACCCTGCATAACCTTAAGCCTTAATATAATGTGAACAGGTGAGTTGTATATAAATTCACCCTCAGTACAGTTGTCATGAACGGGGAAATTAGCTACAGAGACCAAAACTGTTTTTTGTACCAGGCTGTAAACATGTTTATTTCTGCTGTGAAGTTGGACATTTGGACATGGGGACTTATGGAGACTGACTCACTTCTGGAGCCAGCCTCAAGTGGACGTTAGAGGAACTGCAGTTTTTTAAGCACTCTGCATTGGCAGAATTCTCCATGGAGGTTGGCGCCTGGTTGCATTTAATGGTTTAAAAGAGGCTAAAGTTAAAAAATGTGGACAAAAATCCACAAAAAAGCGTAAAAACAAAAATTCATCATATTACAGAGAGTTATGGGCCAGACTAACCAACTCAAAACCACAGCTTGTTTTTGCATTTCTGTTTTTGTCTGAATAAAAACATGTTGAACTATTCCTTTAATATTTTAAGAGATGAAATTTCCTCTTTGGAAAGCGCTGAACTTATTTTAAAAGGTAGTAATGGACTCAAGAGTTTCACTGGGTGTTTAGTTTTCTTAGTCTTGGTTTTAGTGGCGATAGCAATGATCTACATGTTGTGTCTTCTCTGGAACAAAGTTGAACTATCTGCCTGTTGTTCGGTGATAACACTTTATCTGTTTCCTGTGATTCTTGAAGTCGAATCATGGCGTTAGAGGAAGATAAGTCGACGGGAGCTTGGAAGGAGAGGAGTGTTTGCATGGGCACCAAGAAGACCTGCTCGTTCCCCGGACTCATCAACCACCACCACAAGTTCATCATCTCGTTCGCTGTTTTTTGTACCAGGCTGTAAACATGTTTATTTCTGCTGTGAAGTTGGACATTTGGACATGGGGACTTATGGAGACTAACTCACTTCTGGAGCCAGCCTCAAGTGGACGTTAGAGGAACTGCAGTTTTTTAAGCACTCTGCATTGGCAGAATTCTCCATGGAGGTTGGCGCCTGGTTGCATTTAATGGTTTAAAAGAGGCTAAAGTTAAAAAATGTGGACAAAAATCCACAAAAAAGCGTAAAAACAAAAATTCATCATAGTACAGAGAGTTATGAGCCAGACTAACCAACTCAAAACCACAGCTTGTTTTTGCATTTCTGTTTTTGTCTGAATAAAAACATGTTGAACTATTCCTTTAATATTTTAAGAGATGCAATTTCCTCTTTGGAAAGCACTGAACTTATTTTAAAAGGTAGTAATGGACTCGAGAGTTTCACTGGTTGTTTAGTTTTCTTAGTCTTGGTTTTAGTGGCGATAGCAATGATCTACATGTTGTGTCTTCTCTGGAACAAAGTTGAACTCTCTGCCCGTTGTTCGGTGATAACACTTTATCTGTTTCCTGTGAATCTTGAAGTCGAATCATGGCGTTAGAGGAAGATAAGTCGACGGGAGCTTGGAAGGAGAGGAGTGTTTGCATGGGCACCAAGAAGACCTGCTCGTTCCCCGGACTCATCAATCATCACCACAAGTTCATCATCTCGTTCGCTGAAGACGAAGCAGGTAACGTTCATTCAGTCTGTGCAGCGTTACGTCATCTGTCACTTTAACAGCACTCATGAGCTGCTTCTGTCTTTTTATAGGGGAGCTCTATTTTTTGGCCACCGCGTACCCGAGTGCCATGTCTCCTTTGGGAACCGTGTTCAAATTCATGGACCCTTCCAGGTGTAGTATCAGACACATCTTACATTAATGCATGAGAGGTGTTTCATTTACTATATTTACTATATTTACTATACAAACATGTTGCCAACTGGGAGAACAACTTTCACATCATCGTATTGATAAGTAGGAGGTGTTTTCACACCCAGGAGGCTCGAGTTTCTTTACTTATATAACACTTTTACCCTACATATCACATTCACACGTTCACATACTGATGGCATTGGCTGCCATGCAGCATCAAAGTGTCCACACTCTTAATTCTGCATAACTTTAAGCCTTAATATAATTTGGATTTATGGAGACTGACTCAAGTGGACGTGTGAGGAACTGTGTGCCAACTGCTCATCAGATTTTAGGAGCTAACCATTCACACACATTCACAGATGGGTTTAGTATCTTTCCTCTCCTGGGACGACGAGTGAGAAAGGTGTTTTTTTACTCAGATGCATACCTGCTGGACGAACACGCCAACTCCGAGCAGCGATCCAACAGCTCAGATACATTTCTTAAATTGTTTCTCAGAGTATTTGAATGAATCCCAGCAGACAGATAAACCTGAAAGCAGCACGTCGCTGCACAATCAGCGTACAAACAAATCTTTATTAACAAAGTTGCTGATTGTAGTTTTTATCAGTTGAGCTCCTCGCTGATGACACTGGTGGTTAAAAAGCCACAGATTATTATTATTTAACGTAACATCACGCTGTATAAATTTAAAGACGTGCTTCTGTTGGACTTTTTGCAGGAGAGCTCCTCCAGGCAAATGTAGGCAGAAGCCTCTGCCTGTCAAAGTGAGGGGGAAGAAGGTTCCCTTCATGCCCAGAGAACGTGAGTCACCTCAACTTACCTTCACGTCTTTATCTCTCTTCTTCTTTGTCTTATTAACTTTAATAAGTCGTTTTTATGGTGTGCACATTCCAGACTGCTTGAAGAAGCCATTAGATTTTTTTTCTTTTACTGAGTCAAAGTGGAGCCTCTGAAATTGAATCGAAGTATGTTGACTGTATTTTACATTTTTGTTTGAGTAAAAAATAGTTTTGGTTCAGTCGAGGTGCGCAAAATATAAACAACATCTACACAACATGTTATCAAGTCATTTAAATCCATGTTAGCGGTTAGTGGAAGAAGACATCTGTTCTGGCAAGCCAACAAATACTACCATACATACCATACTGCTAAATTGTATAATGACTTGAGGTCATATATAAAAACTCTAAAAAGCAGTCGCCCGTTTTACATCAAACATACTTAAAAAAAGACGAGGAAAAACATTTCAAACATGCAGTCCAGCCTTATAAAAATCCAACACGTGGCAGCAGATCAGCACGAGTAAATCCAAGTAACATGGGTAGCTGCTTACTGACGTCTTACTGTGCCCTTTCAGTGACTGTGCTGGACACCAACGAAAAACCAACGAGACCGCCACCGAGAAAATACAAAGTCACCACCAGACGGCCGGTGACAAGCAGCAAGGTCAAAACGACAACGACGGCTAAGACAACGACAACCGCTAAGACAACGGCATCAACAACGATGGCTTCAACGACGACGGCTTCAACGACGATGGCTTCAACGACGGCTTCAACAACGATGGCTTCAACGACGACGGCTTCAACGACGACGGCTTCAACGACGATGGCTTCAACAACGATGGCTTCAACGACGATGGCTTCAATGACGATGGCTTCAACGACGATGGCCAAGACGAAAGCTACAACAACAACCGTTAAGACAACAGCTTCAACGACGACGGCTTTAAAGATGATGGCGAAGATGAAAACTAAAACGACAGCCGCTAAGACAACGGCTTCAACAACGACGGCTCCAACAACGACGGCTTCAACGACGATGGCCAAGACGAAAGCTGCAATGACTAACACAACGGCTTCAATGTCGACAACTACGACGTCGATGGCTACAGCGACCGCTACAGTGGCGACAGTGTCGATGAGCGATACTGTGAAGCCGAAAAGGAAATTACTTGATGTGAAAGCGAAAGAAGAAAAGAAGAAGAAGAAGAAGAAAAACAATTTGAAGCCGTGGAGGAAGAACAAAGTGCCGAACAAGCAGGCAGCTAACGTTCAAATGAAGAGGACCACTTTGAAACAAAAACCCAAGAAACAATCCAAAAAGCCTGACGGTGACAGAATAAAACCAAAGACCAACCAAACAGCCACAGACGGTGTAAAACGTAACGTCCTAAAAACCCCTAAAAGCCTGAAAAACAACACAATCCACACGAGGAAGGTTCCCCAAAGGAAAGATGTGCGGGAGCCAACCAGACACGGGAAAAACAGCGTAAAGCTGAGAGAGTATGGCGCCTTCATGAATGAAACTAAGACTAACTTGAATGTAAAAACAAACCGAACGACGCAGAACAAACCTCAGGTGAAAAACAAGCGAGCGAAACATGACAAAGCACTTTAAAGTTTAAGTTATTTTGTATATTTTTTTATTTGTGAAACATTCAGACTGTAAAGTTTCAAAGAAATAGTTTGACTTTTTGGGAAATGTGCTTCCGTATATATATGAAGCTCAGTATTTAGCACGTTATATTGAGTTTGTTTAATCCAGAGCCAGGCCAAATGTTTGCCCTGAACTGGTATCAAGCTTTTCATCTAACACCGGCCACGAAGTGAGTAAGCACATTTCTAAATGTTGACCTAGTCCTTTAAAGTACACAGTACACAGCTGTTTATTATGCATGTAATGACACTGTTTCCTTCATGTTTTATTTCTGTCTGTTGTAAAACCATCGGTCCAGCTTAATAACGTCCTGTCTGTGCTTAAAACATACCAAAAACAAAAAAAGAAAAAAAAACCTTCTAACTATACCAAAACTCAGTGATGCTCTAATTTTACAACACATGCAAGTGTTAAAAATAAACATTAGAACGTACTATATGTGTGTGTGTGTGTGTGTGTGTGTGTGTGTGTGTGTGTGTGTGTGTGTGTCAGAAGTACTAATTAACTAACTAATTAAACTCCACCAGCACTGATCATAACTGAAACCACTGTGAGCGTGGCTCGCATAATGACTGCTGTAAATGTAAAGCCGCCCCGACTGCGGCATGCAGTTCTGAGTCAAAGAGTGGTTATTCCAGGACTCACACACTCACACACACACAGACACACACACTCAACCACCAAGAAAGCGTATTAACATGACAAAACATGACGTTAAGATGACATGACATGACATGACATGAATACACCACAACATGACATGAATACACCACAACATGACATAACATTACATGGATAAACCGTGACATGACATAACATGACATGGATACACCGTGACATGACATAACATGACATGGATACACCGTGACATGACGTAACATGACATAACATGACATGGATACACCGTGACATGACATGACATGACATAACATGACATGGATACACCGTGACATGACATAACATGACATGACATAACATGATGTTAAGATACCTTGACATGACATTAATATACCATAGAACATATTAACTCCATATACACTGACATGAGGTTACATACTACAAGAACAGCAGCCACATACAAACATTAGACGTTTCCTAATGTTACGTTATTGCTGCTTGTGTAACAGCCCTGTTTAAATACTGAAGCAGTGTGTCAGATTTTCAGTAAGTAGCAAGTATTATTTTTATTTGTGTGTAGGTGTATGTATGTATGCACCTCTGTCTCAAACCTCCCTAACCTCCCACACCGAGCACCTCACCACTTAAAGCTCTGCGAACGCAGCACAAAATGTAAATTACACTGATTAGAAGAAGAAGCAGGAGAGTCCAAAGAGTTTCCAGTGATGGTAGGTCTGAAAATACAACACTCAGATTTAATGTAGGCCTACCATGTGTCTTCTAGACGGGGGGTAGTGGATGTGGAAGTTCTTTGAACATGAGACCCCTACAAATTACAGACCTACATAACTATATATCTGTGCTGAGATGTCTCCCATTTGGAAAACACAAAAAAGCTGATGTTTCCTCTAAAGTACGATGTTTGGAGGAGCCTCTCTCTCTTTTCCTGTTGTGCAACGACTCCCATCAGCTCTGTTTGTCATTACCTGGGGCTGTTTTAGCTCGAGGGCGACACTTTACAGCGAACACGGCACTCTGCTGTCACGTGTCGTGGTGGTTTCCCCCTTTTAAAGATCCTTTGTTGAATTCCTTGCAATGAAGCGGACGTGTAACAAGCTGCCCGGTACTGAAATAAGAGCCTGAATTTGAACGGTAGGAAGATTTAGGACAAAATTATGTGCTTTAAACTCTTACTGCATCACCTGAAATTTAATTTACTACAACATTTTGCAGATATTCATGGTCCCAGATGATGATTTAAGAATTTTGAACTTAGTTTGCTGAATACAGTCACAGAGCTGCGAGCATGACTCGTTTTATAGTAAAATCATATTCAGTCGTGACCATTTACCGTATAAGAAGAGACTTAGTCATTTGTGTTATGGTATTATCCATCTGGAGCAGATCCACTTTAAATTTAAACTGGAGAGAGCTCTTCCTTTAACATCAATGCTCGTGAAGACCTCTGTCACCTCTGTGAGAAATGTAGCACTGTTATGGTGATCTGTGAGCGCAGAATCCAAACCTGTGTTTACGTCTGTAACTATATAACGTATCATGATCCAAACATGTTTAACTGTCATGGAGGGCACACGTGCAGACACAGGTATGTACACCAAAGGTTCAAACACAAAAACAAAGTAAAAGGCGACAGAGGAAGGGACACAGGTCAGTTTCAGTCACCTGTAGTCACCATCAGACACACAGATTAAAAACAAAGGAAACACGGGAACTAAATAATCATGCAGGACAACAGGTGAGACTAATCAGAGACAGGTGCTTAATTAAAAACAAGGCAGGATGTAGAAATACAAGACGCAGACAAGAGAGAACTACAAAATAAAACAGGAAACTCAAAACTTTTGTAAGAAAACCTCAAGTTGGATCAAACGGCGCCATAAATCACGTTCAAACATGAAAAATGTATAACATATGTCTGTCAGCAGAGGTCCTGCTTTTGTACTGTAAGATTTTCTTGTCAATTAAATCATATTTTTCTTTGGATTTTGTGTCACTTGCTCACTGCAGTATACAAATCTACTGCTTGTTTAAAAGAACTAATTTAAATATATATGATGCTAAATATTTTATGGAAGAGGTTCATTTATGTCCAGAAATCTCTGCTGGCTCTTGTTGTGGTTAAATAAAGGCATGTTGCTCTCTAGTGGCCGTCATATGTAACTAAAGCTGTTCACTCTCACGGGACTCTAAAGATATTTTGGATTAAAGAGACGAAAATCTGTCGAGTCACGTTAGTAGAATTCGTCACAGCCTGGTTTAAATTACTGACAGTTCTTTTTTTCTACTGATGTACACAAAGAAGAAGGTTTATTTTATTTATGCTTTGGTTATTACGACAAATACAACCACAAAGTAATTGATTTGGTCCATGCTGGACTTGAATATTAAATTTTTTACTGATGTTTGGACGTAAATGTTTGTCAGATTGAGATTTACCTGCTAAAGTTTCAGTTGTTGTCCTACAAAAACACTGAGCCTGCACAAACGTGGACAAGTCACCAGTTCATCACAGAGATAAACAACCATTCACACTCACATTGACACCTACGGACAATTCAGAGTCACCAATTAACCTGTTAAGGTCTTTGGACTGTGGAGGAAGCCGGAGTACCCGGACAGAACATGCAAACTCCACACAGAAAGGCTCCAGCTGAGGTTCAATCATCATCAATCATCTGCAGTCAAAGATCCTAAATGTTACTTTAGAAAACAGTAGTTATTGTTGCCCTGCCTCGTTACTGCAGTAATAATTACACACGTGAAGTATATTAAAGACTTTAGGCACTTTCATTTCTGTCTTTAATCACAGCAGGTACTCTCAGGATTTAATCAGCAGTGATATTAATGTGTCAGTGTTTGTGATTTATTATATCCAGGCACCTTTAGTGTTACACAACAGCCCATCTGACGTAGATGCAGCTCAGTGGATTAACAATTAATACAATCCCCTATAAAAAAAGTGTTAATTAGTGTTATATTGCAAACTGCGTGCTCTCTCAGTGGAGACAGAAGGACTGCAGAGTCTGTCAGTCAGCGGCTGATTTTGTACACCACGTCGCCGACCTGCAGGACGCCCGTCTTCTTCACGCTGTGCAGCTGTCCAAACAACGGAGCCGACTTGTAGATGTGCTTCTCGGACGGTTTGCACAGGCGATAGCTGCAAGAGAACGTTCATCAGAGAGAGGTCAGAGGTCTTTGTGTGTCAGATCAGACGAACTGTGGGTTTATCTTTGAGCAATGTGACCGAGCTGAGAGAGAAACAGAATTTAAATGAAGTAAAACCAGAGCCTCGAATCAGACGTAACGCTCATAAAAGCAGCTTTAGTTTTTAGCTTTGAATCGCAGAGGGAGTGTTTGAATGCATGAAATAATAATTGGTCTTTTTTTAGGTTAAAGTGGGATGCTGCTGACACACACACACACACACACACACACACACACACACACACACACACACACACACACACACACAGGCAGCTTTGTCACAATCTCAACAACACACAGTACATATCAGTAACGGACACTGTTGGGTTTGTGCTGAGGAGCTCAGTTCAAACAGATCGATGTTTAAAACATGTTGTTATTATATTGAACCTTAACTCTGAGCATGACGGCGGGTTAGACTGAGAGCTCGGACAAAAAACCTCCCCCACAAAATTCAAAATAATCGACGGTCGAAGTTTTAATGGATTAAATTATGAGCAGGGGAACATAAACAAAGAGCAAAGGCACTTCAGGTCGGAGTGAAATATATTATTAAATTAGCTCCACCAAGTCTCTTTTTTACTGTTGCATTTAAAGGAAATCCTACACATTAAAGTCTGTTTATATTAATCTATTAAACATAATAGATATAATATAAAGTCTTTTGTGGTGCACGAAATTTGAGTCAGACTGACAGAGTCTGAAAATGGCCTCTGTAACCTGCTCCTCATCTCTCCTTACATTAGCTGCTACAAGCAGGACAGCCCCACACAACTGTCAATAGTTGGGTTGCATTATGGGTAATGTAGGCACCGTGTTTTGTGAAAGAAAGAACAATGAGGATGTTCTGCAACATCAATTCTGACTCTTTTTTTTTTAACTGTCCAATGTGAGCCCGTTACACGACTGTGATGCTAAACATCTGGCAACGCACCAAACCGTAAAATAAATGAAAACTTTACCTCTTCAGTGTTTCCAGAGGTTCTTTTCTGGAGATTATTCCCGTTTTGGGATCAACTGTGGTGAAAATGCATCTGGAAACAACAAGACACAGTAATGCATTCTGACGTCAGACACAATCATTTTAATCTGACAGCACTGCAGCTTTGGATTCACTGTTGTTTACAACTGAAGTGATTCTGTCTCTGATTAAAAATCTGTGTGAAGCATCGAGTGTCTTTACCGTCCACATGACATTACACGCTGCAGCCTCACGCTGCCAACCTGGATCTCGTCCCATGAATCCTGAAAAAAAGAAAAAAGAGAGAGAGAAAGCAAAGCAGTTGGTTTTTTGAGTTGCTGAGATAAATTTAGTCCACGCTGCTCACACTGAAAAGGGCAGGCGATTAGTCAGAAGTAAAAAGGACCAAATGATTTGTTAGAACCAGAACCTGCCGGGCTGCAGAGACACACGGGGTCTGTTGATCTTTAGATCATTGTGTTCTCCATCTATGTGACTCAAACAGTGGGAAGAGAACGATCTGCAGGTGTGCTTCTTGTCCGTAAACGCTGAACAACGCACCTCCTCGAACGCATCGCAGTCACTTATGATGATGTTCGGGCGGAAACGCTCCACCGTGACGTCCTCGTCTAATCTGCTGCTGAGATCCTTCACAGAGGACTCTGACAGCAGCATCACGGGCCCCACATCCGCGTACACCACTTGCTGGATAAACGGATAAACGTCACAGACACAATATAATTACAAATGTGTGTAACACTTTGTGATAAAAAGCAGCACACACTGCAGCCTGTTCACCTCAGTTTGTGGGAAAAGAGCTTCGCTATCCGCCGGCTTCCTCGGCCTCATCGGGGTTTCAAAGTGCACCAAGCGAAACGTTTTCTCAGCCCCGAGATAACGAGTGAGCCAGCGAGACGCTTCATCGCCACAGTCCCGTCCCTGAATGTCAGCTCCAAACACCCTGCAGCATCACGACAACAGAAAACTCTTATTTAAGTCAGAAAACAAGACAGATGTGACACATTTGAAGTGTCGAGTATCAATAGAATCAGTGTCTAATGTGGATCTATTTTAGGAATGATGGGTCTATCTGACAATTTTGATCATCCGTTAATAGTTTTTACTTATTTTTCAAGCAGAAATGCCAAAAATTTACTGGCTGCAGCTTCTCAGTTGTGAGAATTTGCTTTTTTCTGACTGTAAACTGAATCTTTGGAGTTTTGGTAAGACAAAATAAGACACTTGAAGAAGTCAACTTGAACTGTGGTGGACGCCATGGAAAATGAACAACATAGCGCTCTATCTCTGCATGTTTCATGTCAAATAAATGTAAATAAAGAAAATAACAGGTTCATTCAGAGAAGACTTGTGGATGTAAAACCTGCAGTCGATGACGAGCTTGTCGGGCTGTTTAAAGGGGAATCGCAGCTCCTCCATGTCCGGCCCGTTCAGACAAACATGACCGTCCTCACAGGTCAGAGACACCAACACCAGGCGAGGCTCCTGCCGGCCCGTCACCATGTGACCGTCCTCTGTGATCACCAGCCAGTGTCTGCAGTCAAAAACAAACAGAGCCGTGAGTTCGCCTCAGCTGAACCATTCCACATCTCCCCGGTTTAAGTCCAGCGTCCAGACTAAATCTAAACCTGCACACTGAGCTCTCACGGATTTGAAGCAAAGTTACGGGACCGATGACGTGGCCACGGTGTCGCCATGGTGACAGCAGTGCAGAAATCCCAGATCTACATCATCAGAAAACATGTTTCTGCATCAGGGGTGAGGACATGTACAAGTCCTCATGACGCTCAAAACTCAACAAAGCATTTTTGTTCATTATTATTTTTAGAGGCTATTTTCTTACCAGAAACGTACAAAATATAAAAGTTAAAATTATATAATACCAAATTAAAAGCCTAGAGAATTATTTAAACTTTTAAACCACATTCCCCGGTCACCTTATAACCATATACACCTTCTGTTTTTGGTCTGTTTGTGTGTGTGGAGAGTGTGTTCTGTGTTTAGTGGTTTAAAGAGGGTGTGTATGTTGGTCATGCCTCAACATTTGTAACTTATTACCTGACCCTTTGAAATTAATAAATATACTTAAAAGCCAAAAAAAAAAAACCTTTAAACCTTTCAATATCAAAATTACAATGAGGAAAAATCTTCATAATTTTGACCTGTTTGACATTCCTACTATTTAATATTTTTATTTTTTTCCCTGGGAAATTAAATTTGCATTTGAAACACACAAGAAGGAACAAATTACATAAATAAATAAATAAAGCTAGAGAGACAAACATTTATAAAGAGGTGGAGAGTCTGTTCATGCAATAAGAGAGTTGTTTGTTTGTTTATTGTTTCTTTTTATGTGTATTTATTTATTTATTGATTTACTGATATAGATATTAAAGCGGCTGGAAACGTGTGAAGTGAAATGCAGAAATGTAAAACTGTATCATATGTTAAAGATTAAAATAAAATATGACACAAGAAGTCATACATATGTTAAAGATTAAAATAAAATATGACACAAGAAGTCATAACAGTCTGTAACTTCTTGGAGACTTGTCACTGTCTCAGATCTCGCGAGATTTGGACAGCACCGCTGTCTTCTTTGTCTCTGTCTGTTTGACTAAAGATGATTTAAAAACAGCTGACACTAAAATAACTTCCTGCAGCTGTTTTCAGAGACTCCACCTGCTCTCACCTGCTCTCATCCACCTGCATCCACGTCCACGTCCACGTCATCTCGTGTTATATAACATCTCTGATCAACTTTTGTACGCACAGATGTTTCACAATACACAAACAGCTGCAAACAGCTGACATCATATTTAACACGTTTTACACCTGCAGGTAAAACTTTTGCACGTTAGGAATAAATTTGCATAAATTACAGATTGTGATTGCTTCCTGCTGAGCAGTCACCTGGCCGATCATCAGACTTTATGTTTTCATGAAGTCCCTGCAGGACTCACCGGTCCTCCAGGTGTCCGGACTTCAGCCCTCTGTCCCGGCACTCCGCCTCCGCCACAGGCACCGCTTTGCCGGACTTGAGAGGATGAATGAGGAGCTGCGACACTACGCCTACACGGACTACTTTTTCTGGCTTTCGCAGGTATTTATACCCGAGACCGAGTCCCAGAGCGGCGACGCCGGCTCCGCAGACCAGCAGAGCGGCTCTGCGGTGCTGAGACAACGCGTTCAGATCCCGCACGTCCATGTTGGAGCCTGGCGGAGTTTCACCGCACGTTGAACTTTGGCTCCATGTGAGACGTTCACTGACGCTCGGTCATAATACCTCTGCCCAGGCTTCATTATGATAGACATGATCATGTGGAATATAAACTACAACTCAATAAGAAAAAAAATACAAATACAAACTGGTGTATTAGTTTTCTTGATGGAGCAGCACTAATAAAAACGGGAGAATTTAAATATCTGGGTCTTTGGCTTGATTCACGGCTCTCCTTTAAATCTCATATCAATCTCATATCAATTTCCAAGAAAATCTATGTTCTTCTGAAATCTCATCGATCCATTGAATGCTTTTCCCTACAAGTCCGTAAACTAATTATTACACAGCTCATACTCCCAATACAATCTATCAGAACACCTCAGAAACAAACCTTCGTCCTCTCTCTGTCTTATATAATTCTCTGTGTAGATTTGTACTGAGGTGTCCTTATAATACCCATCACTGCCAGATGTACCAGTCTCTAAACTGGCTGGCCCCCAAGTCCAGGAGGCATGTTCACTGGTTACTGCTCATGTTTAAGTGCAACTATTTCAATTTTCCTTCTTATTTGAAACAGTATCTGATTCCACTCAGCTCACAATACAATTTAAGGCATACCGATCAACTTTTCTTTCTTACTCCACGAATTAACAAAGAAATTGGTCGACATGCATTTAAATTTAAAGCCCCAGCAGACTGGAATAATCTCCCTTGCACGATTAGGTCATCTCTTTGAATCCTCTCTACTCATTCACTTCCAAACGTCCTGTTCTTGTTTTTGATTTTATTTCTAGGTGGGCATGCCGAAGTGCTCTGTGTGCATACGTATACAAATAGCCCTAGTTTTGCTTTTGTATTTCTGCAGTTGTGTTTTGTATCATTCTTATTTTGTCCATGTATATGTATGGGGGAGGGGGCTAGTGGAGCATTGTGGTGAATGTCTGCGTCTTTGTAAACATTGTATATCTCTGTTGGCAATAAGGACCCCCTCATGAATGAGATGGTACATCTCAAGGGGTTATCCTTTGATACATAAAGAATAAAGAAAGAAAGAATATACGCAGAAACTGCAGTTCCTCAAACGTCCACTTGAAGCTGGCTCCAGAAGTGAGTCAGTCTCCATAAGTCCCCATGTCCAAATGTCCAACTTCACAGCAGAAATAAACATGTTTACAGCCTGGTACAAAAAACAGCGAACGAGATGATGAACTTGTGGTGATGGTTGATGAGTCCGGGGAACGAGCAGGTCTTCTTGGTGCCCATGCAAACACTCCTCTCCTTCCAAGCTCCCGTCGACTTATCTTCCTCTAACGCCATGATTCGACTTCAAGAATCACAGGAAACAGATAAAGTGTTATCACCGAACAACAGGCAGATAGTTCAACTTTGTTCCAGAGAAGACACAACATGTAGATCATTGCTATCGCCACTAAAACCAAGACTAAGAAAACTAAACACCCAGTGAAACTCTTGAGTCCATTACTACCTTTTAAAATGAGTTCAGCGCTTTCCAAAGAGGAAATGTCATCTCTTAAAATATTAAAGGAATAGTTCAACATGTTTTTATACAGACAAAAATAGAAATGCAAAAACAAGCTGTGGTTTTGAGTTGGTTAGTCTGGCTCATAACTCTCTGTAATATGATGAATTTTACTATGATGTGTCTTTTTTTTTTTTTTTTTTGTCCACATTTTTTAACTTTAGCCTCTTTTAAACCCTCAAATGCAACCAGGCGCCAACCTCCATGGAGAATTCTGCCAATGCAGAGTGCTTACAAAACTGCAGTTCCTCTAACGTCCACTTGAGGCTGGCTCCAGAAGTGAGTCAGTCTCCATAAGTCCCCATGTCCAAATGTCCAACTTCACAGCAGAAATAAACATGTTTACAGCCTGGTACAAAAAACAGTTTTGGTCTCTGTAGCTAATTTCCCCGTTCATGACAACTGTACTGAGGGTGAATTTATATACAACTCACCTGTTCAGGTTATATTAAGGCTTAAAGTTATGCAGGATTAAGAGCGTGGACGCTTTGATTGACAGGTGGGCGTGGTTACAGGTGACTTGTTTGAGTAACCAGACGTCATTCAGACTTCATCAATGTCGAGTTATGAATAACTATAATGTTCTCACCTCGTTCCTCTGTTTTTGGTTCAGATGTCCCAGTTCTGCTGTCGCTGCTCACTGTTCCTGTCCCAGTAACTCCAGGGCCGGACTAAACCTTTGCAGGGTCCCTGTAAGCCTGCAGAGTTGGGCCTCACCTGTTAACAGTGTGTGTGTGTGTGTGTGTGTGTGTGTGTGTGTGTGTGTGTGTGCCAAACTGAACTAATCAGCTCATCTCAATTAGTTCTGTGTACCCTCCTGAAATTAAAGGTTGCCATGGTGATGGCATCTGCTGCGTGTCTCCGGGGTCAAAGTTCATTTCACTGTTTCACATTTGGAGACGGAGAGCGTCTGTTCTTTAGACTGTTTGTTATATTCTCATACACGTTCATGTACGATTTATGTTTGTGAAGTAAATATTGTGGGAAATGAAAACTGGCTGAAGAGACGAATATTGAATGAATGAATATTCTGCTTGAACTATATCTATGAATTTGTCTGTTTATATATTTTAATCTGTTACGTCATTTTCACTTTTATTTATTTATTTGGTTCATTGTCTATTTATGTATCGTAATCTTTATTTTTGGCTGTGTATATATTTTATTTATTTATTATTTTTACCGCGTTGTTTTCGTTTCATGATCGGTGTGACGCACTTTATGTTACATTTTGTTTGTATGAAAACAAATAAAATCTGATTGATTACACAAAAATCTGAGGAGGGATGAACGTCTCATAAAATTTAAACTGCGATTGCTTAAAAAAGTTTGAAAGATATGAAAAAGTGTCATCAACGTATGGAGGGAGTTTCTAATCGGCTTCCATTGTAACTAAGCTCCAAAAAAAGTTGAATATTTTTTAAAGTTTCTAGATGAAAAGAGGAATCAGTAAAAACTAGCATCTGTCCATTAATTTAAATGATGAATAATTCAATATTTTCTGAAAATTCTCAACTAAAAACAGCAACAAGAGCCGAATATTTTGATGTTTGAAGTTTCTACACTGGAAAACATGAAAGGAGCAAAACAAGCTGTACTTTATGTTCAGTGATGAGCGAACGTTAACGTGCTCACTCACACAAACAACACACCTGCTACACCTGCTACACCTGCTACACCTGTGAGCATGCCAGGAAAGATAACTGAACCTCAGAAATGGGTTAACGTGTCCTGCTCGTTGTCGTCGACGCTCCAAATTATCATAAACGTGACAGACACCTTCAGCTTTAACCCGGCCAGAATATTTCTAAAAACAGAGAAGAAACAGAGTGACGTAATGCCACCGCTGACCTTCTCAGTGGAACTATTTTTGTCTTTGACATAGATACTCAGGTCTATGGCCAAAGTAGAAAACAGCAGATGCTCCGGCCACAGGGGGCCAATACAGGGATTTGTCGAATGGATACTCCTTCTGTTGCTTTTCTGTGCACATCTAATGGCTGAAGGCAGATTCAGAGGCACGGGGCCAGGCCTCTACAAGCTGGTTTGATGTTGCAACGGCAAGCAAATCTTTGACTACAAGATACAGTCATTACTGCTCAGTTCTCAAGAAATGATTAACTGATGTTGCAACTCTTAACTTGTCTAACTCGCTGCACTACTTTCATCTAGAAACGTTGAACGACGCCTCAGACCAGACCGGTGAACATCCAGGGATCGGATATGGAGATGGTGGGTGGTCACCTCAACAACAAACTGGACTGGTTGGACAAGAAGGTCAAAGTCATCTCCACTTGCTGAGCAGACGGAGGTCCTTTGGAGTGTGGAGGACTGTTGAAAACTTTCTGTGACGCTGTGCAGGTCGTCTGCACGGAGAAGGACAGGAGAAGACTCAGCAAGCTGGTCAAGAGGGTCATCTTATCTTATCTAAATATGCAGAAAATAACTATTTTCTTATGCGAAAAGCTTAATTTAAACCCAAATAGTCTCTGTTTACTAATGAGGTTAAATAGAGACTGCATTAGTTGTCTGTTTGTAGACAAATGTGACATTTGTGCATGAGCACTGACTAAAAATGAATGTAGTGGAGGCGTACCAATGTCTATTTTCTCTTCTTTTCTTCCTCTTCTTATTTATTTAAATATTACAAACCCATACAGTATAGCTGAATCAACACCTCAGTCTTAACAATATTAGTGTATGTCCCTATGGCCAAATTAAACACCCCTCGGTGTGTGTGTGTGTTTCCGTTATTTTGTCCACCCTTTGCACACTGTCACAAACGATGACATAATGATACACACCGCCATACTCTCTGCTCGTGACTAACCTGCTGTAGGTTGTCCGGAACTGGACCTCAGTCAGAATTCCCAGGGGGAAACCATCTGGACCGGACTGGTCATTTCTATACGTTCAGCAGGCTTTTTTCTCACGTAGCACATGTCGGTAAACAGCATGCAAACATCACGTGACGGCAGCTTGTACAGTTCTTTTACTGTAGATTCCATAAATAAAACCAGAAAACAGTAAAACAGCAAAAACAGTCAGAGTTTTTGGATTAAATATCTTTTTTTTTAATGTTATCTGTGGATGTTCTTTTCTTTAAATGGGCAAAATAGCACAATATTGTGTTGAACTACATGTCGTCTTAACTTAACACAAGTAACCTCAGCAAGTTAAGATAAAAAACTTACAGTTCAAGTTTGTCTTGTGTGTTCAGGTACTACTTTGCCGCTGGTCGTCTTTAAAAAAAAAAAAAATCACCAGGTAAAACAGAAAAAACTGTTTCTGTTAGTGCACGCAGTCCTACTTTAATACAGTACTTGCATGAAATATATAGTAGGCTTGTTTGTTTTCTGGGTCACTTATTGTTAAAAGCAAATCATGTGCAAAGAGGTACAGTACAGTCACAACTTCCCCAAAAGAGACGAGACGAGTGTCTCAGAAGATCAAATAGCATTTGCAAGTCATTTTTTTTGGCACTTGTTTTTATGTCACATGGGTGATTTCACCCAACAAGGCAAGACAATGAACGGCAGAAAGTCAAAAATCCACCTTCAGATCTGTGATGCTGTGCCCACATTCCCATCCTGACTCACTGTAATGTTTCTTCAGGTGGTGGAATACAACCAAACTACATTTACTCAAGTACTTCATCTCCTGATAGAGCTCCACAGCTGCCAGAAATAAACGTAATGACACATCAAGTCGCCCTATGTAAAGAAGAAATACACCACTGAAAACCAAAACAGGCCCAGAAATACACGGAATAGTATCTGAGGGTGGATTTTTGTCCCTTTTCAATCAATCAATCGTCTTTTGTGGCATAACTGTCTCTGATTGACAACCATCTTATCATCCATTGTCCAAACACAGAGAACCTCCTCCCATCTGCCGCTCCTAAAAATATTCTGCATCCACAGTTTGATCCAGATGTGATCAGGACGGCTCTGCACGCTTCATGCACGAATATCTGAAGTGTGTTTCTGTCACAGTCAGACCTCCGCGAAGCCTCCAGGAGAAATAATACAATCTGCATGATCCAAACGTCTGATAGATGACGCCATGCTGATCTCTGCGGTCACTGCAACAGTTTGGCTGAACACTTCAGTTTTCTTGCTCAGCGTCATGTGTGTGTGTTGGAGCCGGAGCCAGGATAGGTTAGCCTAGCTTAGCATAAGCAGAGTCAAAGCGTCTTATCTCAAACACAGATCTGAACATGTGGTTTCCAACAGGAACTCAACGGTTCATCGATGCACGCAGCACCTTCTGTGCAACGTCTCTGCTGGTTGCCTGGCAACGTCACTGTGACAACAAGATTTATGATATTTGTATATCTGTATGATAATTATGGTTAGATTAGCTTAGCTTAGCATAAAGACTGGAAACGGGGGGCACAGCTAGCCTAGCTCTGTCGTTATCAGCTGAGCTTCACACCTGTCCAGTCTGCAAACCAACATCTGCCTGCAGCACCATGGGACCTTTTAATATATATAGTTTATACATACATATATATATTAGAAGATAGATATATATATAGATATATGTATGTTGTGTGTGTTGTGTGTAGATATATATTATATATATATATCACCACACACACACACACACACACATATATATATATATATATATATATATAATATATATATATATAATATATATATTACACAGTGGTCCCTCGTTTATCGCGGGGGATACGTTCTACCCGCAAACGAAATCCGCGAAGTAAGTTTTACAATTATTATACATGTTTTAATGCCGTAAAACCCCTAACCACACACTTTTACACGCATTTTGTACAGTACTCCTTTAGCCAATCAGGACGCATAACACATGTGTGGTTCTCCCTTAGCCAATCAGGATGCAGAACACAATGCGAAAAAAAGCATGTAAAATTACACTAAAAAAATCCACGAAACAGCGAGTCCGCGAAAAGTGAACCGCCTTATAGCGAGGGACGACTGTATATTTTGTTCTTAATAGATGGTTACGAGTTTACATATGTTGTTTTTTTTGTTTGTATACTGGAGTATAGTAACAAAAAATAATTTCCCCCTGAGATTATTAAAGTATTTCTCATTCTGATTTACAGTCTTTATGCTAAGCTAAACTAAAAGGCTACCGGTTGGCTCCAAGTATGTAAATGAGCCGATAAATGACATGCAAAGTGATTAAAGGGAAGTTATCTGTCATGTCCGTGTGCTAAAGATGAAGCCAGCCAAGACACAGTGTGATCCTCAGAGAGCTGTCGAGGTGTTACTGGAGGTATTTATAACTTCAGACAGAGCTTCCTGTTCCAAGCTAAGCTAATCACTTCCTGGCTCCGGCTCCAGATGTAACACAGACGCTGAACGTCCTCATCCAACTCAACAAAGCATCAATGTTGAACTGAACCGGGCTGTAGAGCTGGTTCAGAGGTGTTGATTCATCCCGTCCGTCCTTTGTTTGTTCAGTCAGCGTCTGTCTATGGTGACCATCCCTCTCATCCTAATGCAGTTTCACTGTTTGGGGACATCAGCGTGATTTTTTGATCTTCTCCACTTGTGACGTTACATCATTTTGCAGTGTTTGTGACTGATGCACTGAAAATCTCAATAACAGAAGCAGCTACACGGAGAATGAGTCACCCTGAGCCACCAGTGTGTGTTCATGTGTCAGCTTCATGCACTTCTGACAATCACCATTTGTTTTTTTAAGGATAGCATAAGGCGTGGCCAGAAAACGGCGCTGCATCAGTCACAAAACATGAAGACGCGTGCCGAACGCAGGACGGACGGCCTCGAATCAACACCTCTGAGCTGGACACAAAGACTTTCTGTAATTTTCCAGACTCCATCCTTCTCTGGCGCCGCCCGTTCTGCCGCCTACACGTCGCGTGCGCCGCACGCCACGTTATACACTCCGGCGTGCGCTCGTGTGACCTCCTACATGATTTGTCAGACCTCAAAACATTGCGTTGTTGTGCATCGGCTGTTTACAGTACTGTATGTGCTTTTCCCTTTTTGCGTGTCCTACTGTTGGTTTACTGGGATTATAGCACCACAAACATCAACTCGCAGTCACGTCTTTGCTGTGAGGACTGCCAAGTATCTGTTGTTGCCCGCTTGGCAGTCTATAGACGCATTGTGCTGTGCTGGAATCTGCTGTGTTGAAAGGCTAGACGGAGCTGCGTCTCTTAAACACCCTGAACGGAGAGAGAATGTGTAGGCCCGTTGTTATGGAGCTTATGCTCGAGCACTGACGTGGACTGCAAACGCAGCCTGTTGATAAAGGCTCCATGTAGTGAGGGCAGTTACTGTTCTGCTGCAAGTAGGCATCAGAGAACGTCAGCTCCTGAGGGACCATAGTGGGAATGGAGCCCTGCAGCTTCTCCTTGCTCCTGTACCACAAGCAGGAGCATATAGTCTGGAAGTGCAGCACCTCGGTGTAGACACCTTTGAGATCTTTCGACTTTGTGGTGTTGTCTGCTACAGGTGTGGAAGAGGTGGAGGCCGACACCGGTATTAGACGAGTCACCTCCCCTCTGGACTTATTGACGGACATCAGGGCCCTCTGCTTGGCGTCCCTCCGCTCGTCCTCGGTGTTCATGGTCAGGAAGCGAAGCACCACCAGGTTCAGGAACGCTCCGATCACCGTCAGGCCCATCAGGATGTAGACGAAGCAGAAAGCCACATACCGAGGGTCATTCTGCAGCGCGTCGTCCCTCTGCAGAGCCACATAGTCCCCGAACCCGATGGTGGTGAGCGTGATGAAGCAGTAGTAAAAGGCGTGCAGGAAGCTCCATCCCTCGCAGTGGGAGAACGCCACGGCCCCCACGCACAGGGTGCTCATGCAGGAGAAGAAGCCCACGGTCACCATGTTCGCCATGGAGACCTCGGTCTGACGCATTCCCAGGCACTTTTTGGCTTGGTGCAGCAGGTACCTGACGAACGTGTTGATCCGCTCACCCAGGCTCTGGAACATGACCAGGGTTAGCGGGATCCCCAGGAGGGCGTAGAACATGCAGAACACTTTCCCTGAGTCGGTGCTCGGCGCCGCATGGCCGTACCCTGAACGAGGAGACACGACATTCAGACACTCAGATGTGTTGAAATCAAATGATTATTTCAAAGGTTCAGCCTGACTGTGGATCCACAGGACGCTGACACACACTCCCACTAAATCCCATTAATGGAAAACTCAATCACACTGTTCAGCGTTGTGAATTAACAACTACTTATTTATAACTCCCACGCTGTTGTCAGCTGAGATGTTGTAAACACTGGAAATAAATCAGAAAGGCTTTCTTCATCTGAGTTACCCTGAAGTGGCCTAATCATGGTGCTGAGCCCGGAGCTGGTTTTAGTTTCCACACCTGGAAGTGTGAGACCTACTTTTCTCAGATTCGAGGGATTAAGATTTTAAGATTAAGACTAAAATTACATTCCTAACATTTTGTTTATTAGTCTAATTATTTCTTTCTCGAAGGGGTCCCGGCAGAGAAACACAGCAAAAGCAATGATCACACAAAGTCATGATTAAACAAAAATAAGATTATAAAATTATGAGCATTTAAACTTTGTTGTGTCGCCTCCATTTGTGCGTCTTATTGGAGTCACAAAGCAATAAATGTTTCTAAAAAAATAAAGAGCTGTGTGCCTCGGAGAACACGCCTGATGTTTGAGCATACGTGCGTACGGGCGTCGTTCATTCGGAGGTTGCAGCGTGGCGTTATTTCCTGACACTAAACATTTTCTGACATTTCTTTTTTGCAATAGATTAAAAACAGACAGGAAGCTGCTTTAGGGAAGTGGTTTGGGTTTGGCGTCGTGTTTCATAAGAAGGGTTACATTCAAATTCCTCATTTAAACCACGAGGTGATGTGAGGTTTAGAGTTCATGTGGACGGCTGGTGATACATTTAGATTCAAGTCTTTGTCTGAGTTAAACATCATTTTTTATCGTGCAGACATTTTAACATGGGACCTTATGGAGAAAATGTTTTTTTTGGTAAAATGCTGGTTACACACAGTACACCTTTATTGACACTTCTCTTAGATTTGACAGTTTTAAGACTAAATAAAGGAAAGAAGTTGGGGTATTAGGGTTTTTCTTCCACCAAAATTACATTCCTAACATTTTATTCTCTGTTTATTAGTCCAAAAATCATTTTTTCAAAGCTGTCCAGGCAGAGACAGACAGCAAAAACAATGAGTTACAGTTGGTGATATTAATTGTTTCTTTGATTTTTAGGTGAAGATAAAATAGCCAGTCTATCACAATGACAGTAAAAATAATAAAGTCACCAACAGGTTTCTGAAGGCGTTTGTCTTCCACCTCCCGGCTCATGTAAATCAGCAAAGACGCGGATCAGTCAAAGCGTCCACGCTCTTAATCCTGCATAACTGTAAGCCTTAATATAACCTGAACAGGTGAGTTTTATATAAATACTCATGGACTTATGGAGACTGACTCGCGTGGACACTAATCAAAGACACAGTGTGTGCTCAGGGGCCCCAGCCTTCTTTAATCCTGGCCCCGGCCGTGCACCGAGCCTCTTTAAACATGAAGTGAAGTGAAGCTGCTCACCTATTGTCGTTATCACAGTGATGGCGAAGTAAAACGAGCCAGCGAACTTCCACTGCACTCCCGCTTTGTGAGGTTTGAGCTGTAACACGACGTGCTCCAGCTCCTCGAAGTTCTCTTTGGTCAAGTTGTATTTGCGCATGAGTTCGTACTTTCTGGCGTCGAGCTTCCTCTTGTGACTTTTCTCCTGCTTCGACTCCAGCGTCTCGAACACGGCCGCTCCGACTACCAGGTAGGTGAGGATGCTGATGATGAGGGCGAGAGTCCGGGCGTTTTGTCTCTTCATGGTAATAATGAAAACACAAAAAGAGGAAACATTCGTTCAGGTGCAGGAGGGAGCTGAGACTCGGTGCGACCTTCTCCTGACGGACTCCGGAAGGGATGGGGTTGGGGGGGGGACTCTGAAGACGGAGCTGTTCTCTCAGCACCACCCCCACATCACAGTTGGGTTGCTACTGTATTTGGACTATTTGTCACCGACTTATATTTAGATTCTGCAGAAAAGAAACACAGGGCAATCCCACAGACTGTCAAGAGGCGGATTCTTGGAGTGGAGTGGACCAAAAATGAAGCGCGCACCTATCCGGAGCCTTTTACGCACAGACGCGCAGCTCTCCTCCTTCTTCCCCCTGAGGCCAAAATAAACTGAGCAGCTACCGACAAGCAGCCCGGTCCCTAACGTTGTCAAATATCCCTTTGCTGTATGATTCATGTGTTCATTCACAGGTAAAATATTTGCATAGTGCCTATTTAAACAGACCAGCTCGACTGGCTTCGCAAGTTGTCTAGCAACCTGACGATAAGCGTCGTCTCCTCGTGGGTAAATATTTAAAAAGTCACATCCTTTTCACGGCCCGCACACAAACGCAACTTTGGTCACGCAGAGAACACAGACAGGTGTGCGCAGAGAGGATCATGTGGAGAAAGTTTGACGCTCGTCTCCTGCAGCAGGTGGAGGTCTGTGGACGCAGCTTTAAAGGATCACTGCAGTTTACCCACAACAAGCAGAGCTCAGCAGCCTGGAGGTGAGATGTGATGAGATGTGATGTCTGTGTGGAGCTTTGCAAGCATTCACAATGGAAATAAATAAATAAATAAATAAATAACCCTGATGATGTCATAGTGATGTCATCAGGTTTTATTATGTTGCTGCCAGACTAGAAACAAATAAAATAAATCAGCATCATGTTATGATGTGAAAAGTTTATTATTATAACAAGATGTTACAGTGAGACGTGATGTTTTCATGTCAGTCCAACAGTTACAACACAGAAAACTTATTTGTCTTGTTATAACATGAAACATTTAACGTGTAAGTTATCACGTTATGTCATAATAAAATATGAAATCATCTTGTTATAACTTTCCACATTATTACGGAAGCATATCGCTGCCACAGCAGAAAAATAAAAATGTGGTACAAATGTTAAAATCCATCCTAATGAACAAATCATCCTCGGTGCTGTCTCAGCCTCAGCTTCACAGAGTCAATAAATTATACTGACACATTTTTATGTTTCTGCTGTGGCAGCAGCAGGCCTCCGTACATGATGTCATACTGATTTGTTGTTACTTCTTCTGCTGTGGCAGCCAAAACACGTGTCGAAGTCTTTTCAGTTGCATTGTGGGAAATGTAGGAACTGTATAATAGACTACAAACATGGTTATTTCAGGTCTGTGGCTTCAGTTTCAGATTATTTAGACCAGATCTGAAATAATGACACGACATAAACACAAGAATTAAAACTCGTTAAACAAGCTGTATTGTTCTTTGGACCATATTATAAATTTAATGTTCTGGTTCTGGGTACAATAAAGAATATAAAGACACACAGCTGGGCTCAAAACAATTAAAATAATTAATACATTAATCAGTGATGATCATTAGCTGCTGTTCTACATGGCACACCAAATTTAACCACTTCAGACCAAAGTGCTTGTTTGATCGATGGCACAGCAGCTCTGTTCGTACAGTTCATCAGGACGTCTGTTACATGTTTTCAGGTTTCAATGGGACTAAAAAGCACACTGGAGATGTTTGAGTGCTACAAAATAAAATAAAACAAAGACAGTGCTTTCAAGCTAAAGTTAGAAGAAATCTCATGGAGGAACTTTAACGCAGATCAGCTCCATGCTTCTCTGGGTGAACGGGGGCCTTCATGAGGTATTTAGGAGATCTTCGGCTCTCTGAGGTTCCTACAAGGCTTCGAACTCGTCGATCCTCTGCTTGGTGTTGCCCTGACGGATCTGACGCAGGGTCTTGTACTTGTCGCGGCCCTCTCGGACGTTCTGGGCGTGGAGCAGGTCGTTCTGGGTCTTCATTCTGTCGTCTCGGCTCTGTTCCAGGTCTGAGCTCAGGTCCTGTTGGAGGAAGGAAAGCTCCAGTTATTAAACTGAAAGGACACTGTGGTAACCGCGATGTTCGGTGCATTAGAAGACTTTAACTGTAACCTGTCTGACGGCTGCAGCACGATCTGGGACGAAGGCTTTTCCTCTTTGATTTGATCAGGCTGGAGATTTCTCAACATTCAGCCACGTGTTTGCAGGTTTATGAAGTATCCCAACTACACGTACAAATACTGTTGTTTTAGTAAGTCTTTTTTTGCTTATTGTGACTTCACTTGGATGTTTGACACGTGTACGGATGATTCTTTTCCGTTTCCGTTTCCTCCAGCTGCCAAAAGACAAAACTTCCAAATTTTAAGGAAATATTTAGTCGCAACATGACTCTGTCCTCTAATCTATTGTGATGAGAGTTTTCTCTCAGAGAGAAAGAAAATAAATTAGGTTTAAACATGAAGACATTAGCAATGTATAATTGTATTTCTAAACATGTAAACATGTATTAAAGTGTTGTGTCAATAGTATTGTTTATGTATAATGAGTGAGATGTCATTTTAAAAAGGTATCGAAGGGGCAAAATCTTCATGTTACAGAGTAAAAGAATATTTTATTCCATAAACTGTCAGGAGGGGAAGTTCAAACCTACATAATCCCCATTTATAGTCAGGAGGGGAAGTTCAAACCTACATAATCCCCATTTATAGAATAAACTGCCACTGAAATATTTAATTCAGATGATAAATCTGATGCAAACACATGTAATATGAGTGTAGATTTGAATCAGAGCAGGTATATATGGCAGTTTATTGAGCACACTGTACTGTCAACATCTCGTCTCTAAGAGCTCTGATTATCTCCACGTCCTCGGGACCCTGAACTCACCTTCAGCTTCTTCTTCAGGCGCTCGTTCTTCTCGGCCTCGGTGAGTCGCTCCTCCTCCTCGCGGTGGTCGTTGATGTCCTGTGTCTGCAGCTCAGCGCTGTAGGTGCTGTTCTCCTCGCTGTGCTCGTGCTCGCTCTCGTTGTCCGAGGAAGAGGAGGAGGAGGAGGAGGAGGAGGCAGGAGCGGCGGCGGGAGCCGAGTTCATCACACTGTGCAGCTCCTCCTGAGTCTTTATCAGGTTCTCCTCCACCGTCTTCGCCTGGGACGAAGAGGAGAGACATATTTATGATTTTTCTTTGATGAGAAACATCTGAGCATCAGTGTGACGTGATCAGATTATCACTCACTTGATTTACTCCTATAAACATATTTATAAATATAAAAGCTATTTAAAAAGAATGGAAATAAACATAAAAATGTAAAATGTGCAAAGGACTTTGATATTTTTCTTCCATTACTACGAGAAATTGAACTTTTCCCCTTCAGAACATCGTGACCATGACGGGTCAGCGTTCATGTGTTCATTAACCGGATGATAAACTGTTGACAGGAGACAATAAATACTAAATTTATGGAGGTATCTGTTAATCTTTACTCAGTATTTTTAGGTATGGAAAGACTTGAATTCAACAGAACTCAGTTTAAGTATACACATGAAATGTTTATAACACTATAATGAAAGAAAAGGTCGTTTAATCGTGTTGATTAATGCAGCAGTTATAACGTCTCTGATAAAGATGTTTGTTAATATATTATAGCCTTTAACAAATATTTATTCAGTAGTAATAAACTGCTTATAAATGCTGTTTGTCTTAAATACACGAACAAACAAAATATAATTTTTAAAACTGTTAAATATGTGACACTAAAATAGATTTTTCACAGGCGTGCTCTGACATGTCTCAGGTAGTCTCCGTCCGTCCGTCCGTCCTCTGCTCGCCTGTCGGACACTCACCTTGCTCTCCCATGTCTCAGCCTCTTCCTCCTTGACTCTCTTGTCCTCCTCCAGCTGAGCGATCTTGGCGGTGTACTCGGCCAACTCTGCAGCCTGCGGGGCGGGAGGCACGAACCGTGTCATCAGAGAGACCCAAGAATAGACACCTGTTTACCTCGGCGACCTCGATTATCAGGACACGCCGTCATTTTATGAATGGACGAACCGAAAGAAGTCGACTGGAATTCACCGTTAATTTAATGACAGTTTAAATGTGGCGTCAATAAATAAATGTTCAATAATGAACTCATGACATTTCTGAGGAGGTTCAAACCAAGAAAGAGTTTTGTGGTTTTTTCTCAGGCTGTGAGAGAAACATAATCCCCCCAAACACGGATCTATGAGCTCAAACTGCAATTAAAACAGCTGACGTGTGTTTATCCTTTTTCCCTCTCACGACTTTCTCACGTGAAGGATTCGAGCACTCGCTGCACCGTGGACTCACCAGCTGCTCCTGGCTCTTTATCTGCTCCTCGGCTTGCCTGGCCAGCTCCTCCTTGGCTATTATGGCCTCCATCCTCTCAGCCTCCAGCCGGTGCGCCTCCTCCTCCGCCCTCCTCCTCTCATCCTCCAGCCTCATGGCCCTCTCCAGCTGCTCCTGAAGCTCTGCAGGACAAAGTCAGAGAAATACATCACGTATTACTACTAAACTCAGAGTTTTTTTCTGGGACAGTTATAAAACTGTGAATAATACGTTAGGCAGTGTCGACTTGTGACACCTCGCGATAAAAGTTGTGTGTAGTTAGTGATTTTTAGAGCCATAAAGAGAAAAATTGAGCGTAACGTCAGAAAAACTGAAATACTTTTTCCTTTAATCATCTGGAGGCTTTTTCAGGGACCTCGTTGGGGACTCCCAGGTTGGGAAACACTCACTTGAAATAGCATAGGAGCAAAAGTTTACACTCAAATCAGTTTGCTGGTTGCATGTTGGCACCATTTTCTAATGCAGAAAGCTCGACATGTTTCCCAGAAATCAGCCACAGCCGTGTTGTGGTGCATTTATGGAACTTCCAAAGACAAAGTCTTTATTTTTAAGGTATCGTGATACTGAGCTCGAGTATCTGCAAATATAAACACATGTATATGTGCACAGAGTGTGTGACAGACCAACTAAACCGAGACCAAGACCAGACAGTATGTTGCACACTCAGGGATCTAATATATTTATGAAAACTCTTTGGGTGAAGGTCGCTACATCAGAAGAGCGCAGCGACGCCGTGTTATTAGTTTAGGATTAAAATCTTGATGTTGTTCTTTCTGTGAGTGAGTGAAGTGAAGTGTCTCACCTCTCTCCGCCCTCCTGGTCGTCTCTTCGTACTCGTAGAGCTTCATCATCAGCTCCTGCTTTTCCCTCTCCACGCTATCCTTCTCCTTCTCGATGGCCTCCCTCCTCTTCTTCTCATTCTCCAGCCGATCCCTGCACAACACAGAAAGACGTTTTTTAAATCGCGGCCTCACTTCAAATCTTAACGCCTGTGACTCGACAATAACCCTCCCCCCCGTCACCTCTCCATCTTCTTCTGCAGCCTCTCCTCGTTGGCCTGAGCCTTCATCTGCTGGACCTCGATGCTGTCTGCCTTGCGGCGGCGCATGTACAGATCATGGTTGCCCATGCACAGCTGCAGGATGCGCTTGTTGACTCGCAGTCGTGCAGCGTAGAATATGAAATCCTTGGAGGGAAAAAGACAGCAGAAGACAGATTTGCACAGATTTGCACCAAAAAGAAGTTGTTTAACTAAAAAATGTTCTGCAGAGAATACTCACGTTAGCTTTCTTATCGATGGGCTTGATGATGAATTTCTTATCGCTGAATGAAATGTTTCTGATTTCGCTCCAGGGGAATCCGATCTTTGGAGTCAGCCTGGAGGACGGAGAACACGGCGAGGTTTAAAAGGTTTGTTGCACACACTCTTTGGCACATGTGGTGTGTTCATGTTGTGGTAGAATCAGGAGAATTAGGTCAACGGCCTCTCCAAAACAACAGCCATGCGGTCAAACGTGTTATTTAAAGCTTGACCGACTGGCAGAGAAGGTAGCAGAGGTCGATGACCGCTCGTGCGCTGCTCTCACGTCTACAACTGTACGTCATGATGTCAGCAGAGACTGTACCGCTCACCCAGTGATTTAAGTCACTGATTCTTTGACTTACTTGTCCTTCTTCTCATAGATGTTCAGGCCCAGAGCGTCGACTCCGAGCCACAGGTCCGTGCCCTTCTTGTTCTTGATGTCAAAGTAGTTGATGCCGTACATTTCCAGGTCCTGAGCGATCTTCAGGTACTCGAGCATGGCCTCTTCCCTGTTCAGGTCAAACGGACGGAAATACATAAACTGTGTAAAAGTTTATTAATTCAGTTATCGTTTACTCCGATAGACGCAGTACAGAGCGGGATCGACTTCCCACAATCAGCTCCACTTTCAAATTGTTCTCAAATATTTTAATTCAACAAATTGTCTGTTATTGTCAAATCTATGACTACACTGCACTGTCTCTGCACACTGCAGATCAACATTTACACTTAGTTACTGAATAAAGGTTCGAGTCAGAGCCTAAAGTGGTTCTTCATGGTGATGCTATAGGGGAACCGTTTCTGGTTCTGTAAGGAACCTTTGAACTATTTGTTCTTTAAAGAAACAACTGCTGCAAAGAGTCGACAAGGAACCAGTAATCAGTATAACATAAAAAGGTTCTTTAAAGCACCAAAAGTTCTGTAAATTATGACTTAAAGAACTTTTTTTGGCATTCAGTTAATTCAAAGAACCTTAAACAACAACAACAAAAAAAGGTTCTCAAGGACAAAAATATTCTCCAGAGAACTCAAAGTAAAGTTAAGTCAGAACCTAAAATGGTTCTTCATGGCGTCGGTTCTACAAGGAACCTTTAACCTTTATTTGGTTTTTTAAAGAAGGTTGCAGAGGTTGATTTAAAGAAACAGTAATCAGTGAAACAAAGAAGATTCAAGTTAAAGAAAAAGATTATTAAACATAAAAAAAAGTTCTGCAATTGAATCTTATTCAGCATTCGGTTCCCCAGAGAACCTTAAACAACATAAACCTGTTGTTAAGGATGAAAAGGTTCTCCACAGGTTCTCTTATTGTGAACCAGCTTTTCTTAGAGTGTATATCTGTAGCAGTAACTGTGTGTTGTGTATCATTTTCTTTAATAATAAAGAATAAGATAAAATAAATGACGTCTGGTTTCTGTAAAATGCGGCTGAACCTCGACCCAGAACCAAAAGCTGTTACAAACTAAACCGTGGTGTAATATTAACACATGAAAAGAAGAGTCATTAAGTCATAAAACATCACAGCGAGTGTTTGCTATTGAAGATGTTTCAGTGCTGATGAATTCAGGCTCTCATCCGTTAGTCACACAGTGACACTCGGAGTCTTTCTCACTTACTTCAGCATCGATCTGTGCTCCTCGTGCCAAATCTGGATTCTCTCTTCCCACTGCTGCTTGGACAGATTGTGTTGTTTCAGCACTCTGCGAGGAGAGACGAGTTATCAGCAGCACACTGGAGAACGTGTACACAGTCTGTGTATACCTACAGAGCTCAAACCAAACACGCCGCATTGTCCCGTCTTTCCTCTCCGGTCAGATCTGTCGGTGGCAATCGTGAGGGCGTAAAAAGGATCACGGGTTCATAACTGAGTCACTGATCCGTGATGTTTACTGTGTCGCTCTGTTCTCTGCACACATCTCTACTGCAAGTACTTACACACACATCGGAGTACTTTATATTGTACTTTTACTCTTATATTGTACCCCGCCTCTGGGATATGCTCCATCCTCACCTCTGGGTGGATGGATGGAGGTAACATGGTATTGATTCTTTTCCTGAAGCACATGATCTGAGTACTTCTTCCCGGTGCTGTATGTGGCACAGATTGTGAAGCCCCTTCAGGCAAATTTCTTTCTTCTCCTGTGTATTCTGTGTGTCTTTGCAGTACAGAAAATAAAATGACCACCAGCTACAACTGAATTCGACCAGCTAACTCACACTCACCTCTTGGGCAGCAGGTTCTCAGAGGCCAGGTAACCCGGCTGATGATCTGCCTTCTTGTACTCTCCGAACTTGGCCTGGACGGCGTAGGAGGCCAGCAGCACGGCCGTCTCCGGGGGGCAGTAGATCTCCTCGGACATAATGTCCTCCTTCACCTGCAGGAAGAAGAGCCTCCGGGTGACGTCCTGGATCAGCTCCTCGGACACATCCTCGGGGTAAAACTTGACCCTCAGCTTGAACTGCAGGGGCATCTCCTTCTTCACCTCCTGGACCATCACCTGAGCAGAGCAGAGCGAACATCGTGAGCAAAGTCTGCAGAGTAGACCGAAATAAAATGTTTTTCTCATCGTCAATCTTTCATATATTTTCTCAAATATAAGCTCTTCAAATTAATTCACTTTAGATGACTTGGTGGAAAAGTTTTCTTTCTTTTACATTAGAGTACAATTTATCCCGATACAAAGAAACGATATCCTCCGAACTCTGAGTACTACTGCTGGGAAAGACGTAGTAGTTAAAGTATATACTGTATGTATGTATATCCACATATTTGTGTTTAGGGGGATAAATACACACACACAGGATTACACATGAATGTAAGTCTGATCTTTAGCATGTTTATTGTCATAATAACGATAAACTAGCAGCTACGTCAAGCTGATTGCACAGGACACACATCCAACACATGGTTAAATACTGGTTAAACCATTTCTGTAAGCCCGAGGGTTGGACCTCGTTATCGTGTGATCACATGCATTCATTTCACATATTTCTGAGACACTTGACACTAACATTACAACTCTTATTTCTTAAATATTTGATCTGCCTCCTTTTGCCTTCACTGCTTGTTGGTGGAGAACCACATCTGTGACATTCATGCATACAAACTGTGAAGTTTGTATGGCTGAATGAACAACGTGTTGTCAACGTCTATGTCCCACCAAGCTGAGTCTGATTTGAAACGTGACCGTCACATGTTGGAAACCATTTAAAAGTAGCATGTTTTTAACAATATCCTCTCTTCTAGAAGTAATGGTGTGAACGGCTGTGGGTGTACGGCAGACAATAAAAGACTGAGAACAATAAAAGGGCGCACGGTTAGTTGAAGGCGGCAGAGTTGAGCTGAGTGGAGTTAATGTTAAATGGAGTGTAGTTAAAAGAACAAAGTTTTACTGGGGTCCCCTGACAAACCATTCAAGGAGCTCTGTACTCAGTTACCTTCTTCTCAGCGTTCAGCCATGTGAGGAAGCCTCTGGTGTCCACAAACTGCAGCCCAAAGTACCAAATCTCACGGAGTCCGATGGTCCTGGCAACCTGAGACACAGAGAGAGGAGCAGAGACATGATAGTAGGAAGATCTGCACCTCCACCTCCACCTCCACCTCCTCTACTTAACTCCCTTCATTTTCTTCATCCATCACACTTGTAATATTCTGAAGGAACCTTTGGACGTTTTACAGCACAGAGACTGCAGACTGTGCATCAGTGTCCTTTACAGTCACGTCACCTTGAGCTGACTTTAAAGCTCCATCTTTATCACAGCTGCCTATATCACACACAGTACGTGCACCCCAGAGAAAGGGGGCAATTAATAGTTCATTAAGTAGTTCATTGTGTATTAATAAGTAAACCTTTGGACGTGCAGTAGCTGCAGATTTCACTTGACGATGCACAATAAAATTTTCTACTGATGCATTTTAATTAACTTGTTTCAACAACTGACTCAGATAAAGTATAATCAATAACTAACCCTCTAATTATTACCCTTTAATATAATAATTAACTAATGGTGGACGGTAACTGAGTATATTTACTCAAAACACTAACGAGCAAAATCATTGTTTCATACACTTTGCCTCCACAACATTTCTTCTTTCAGACCAGTGGAAAGAAAATGTTTTATTTTATTTCACTTTGTCTATTTAGATTTCTCCTAAATTCACCAAATGTTAGCACCAGATATGTAAAAGTTATTCTCATTTCATTCATTTTAATCCGGTTACTCGGCTCATTTTTAAACCTAAAAATCTCTGAAAACTAACTCAATGTTTCATGGTGATATCTTTGAGTTTAACTGTTTTTACCCTATTCACCTGTAGTGTCTGGACTTAAGTTAACTTTTCTTTTTTTAAAGATATTTTTTGGCCTTTTCAAGCTTTATTTTTGACAGAGACAGCAAAGGAGTGACAGGAATGTGGGGAGAGAGAGAGAGATGGGGAACGACATGCAGCAAAGGGCTGCAGGTCGGATCCGAACCACCAGAATATAGAAGCAGTTTATAAAAGACACACATTGTTATGGATTCATCATGTAGTGAAAACATGTTCCAGTTTGACCACATACAACATTAAAATGACTTTATCAGCTGCAGCTGTATTCCCATAAATCTGTGTGAACACATGCAGACCTGGTCAAAGAGCTGCTTCCCTGTGGTGTTGGGGTGGAAGGAAAACTCCAGCTCCGCGTCCATGGTGGTGACGCGCACGTTGACCTACAGCGCAAAAAAAAGGTACAGGAGTCACATGACGACACAGATACACACTTATTTCCATTCAGTCCATTTAAATCTTCGCCCTGATGGATTGAAGTGTGAAGTGGATTGTTCATAAACCATAATTGCTCACTATCTTTAGACTTTAGACTTTGGACTAACTTGTCAAGTCGCCACAAGGTTGCACATACACAGATTAAAATATCAAAATACTGACTGCTTGCCAAATTGCCCCAGAGACTTTATCATTGATAGTAAGATTGAATTGTTTTATCTGAAAATCAATAAAAACTTCTGACTTTCGTGCGTTTCTAGAATAAATTTCCCAAAAAAGAGGAAAACTTTTATTTTTAATATTTTCCCAAAAAACACGACAAACATCCGGAGACTGGCTGACCCTGGCCTGCAGGTCCAGGCTGGGGCTTGTAGAAGTTACACAATCATTTTATGAAGTTACACTTGAGCACACCCGGGTGTCATAAAGATAAACCCACTGAAACCTGAGCGACTCAGAGAACATCCAGTTTATGAAACCTCAAACATGTTTCTCAACTGTTTCCATTTTTCCATGAGCACATGCGAAAGATAACTCCTTAACTCCTGCTGATGAATTCCTCGCGGCCTGACCTTTTCTTCAATCATTGACCATGGTAATAATCACCATCGTGGAAGAAGTAATCCATTACAATCAATCAGTATGTTGCTTTTGTAAATTTGTTTATTACTTTTTGGAATCCACAAATTGTTCCTGATTAACTCATAAGTCAGATTTTCCATCACCTGCTCCCATGACTTCATTTGTTTGATTTCAAGTTAACGTCACTCAAACGGAGAAAAGTGTCGGCGTGACCTCTCCTGAGTGGCTTTCTCCTTGGAGTGTCAATACGAGCGCAGAGTCGCAGCCGTAATGCATCTTATCAGTTCTCCTAAAGACTGATGCTGAATGCTTAAGTAACTCTAACTGAGGGCATTTAGGACTTTCAGCAAATGAAACACGGCCAACTGATTACAGCTGCCCCGGATTAAAAAATAAAAGCTGTTGAAGTCGTTCGACATTTACAAATCACTCCAGTGTCACCAGATTATTATCAGTTATCCACACAGGTACATACGGCACAGAGTGAAGTGCCACTTCTTTCAGCCAGGAATGTGCAGCGTGGGTCAAACTCTACTTTTGGTTAATGAGTAAATGCCAAGAAGGAAAAGTGCCATACAAGCTTGAACACAGAGAAAAAGATGTGAGCAAAGCTATTAAACATTATGAAGCCTTAAATTTATTTTACTCAGTGCTCTTTTAATAATAATCTATAAACCGTCCCCCCTCATAATTCGGATGTTTCAGGGGCACATCACAACAAATTGACCCAGAGTGTGTCTTACCGTTTTGGGCATTTTGGCTCAGGTTGGTGGGCGAGCTCCAGCAGAACAAAGTGTTTCCCAGGATGACCGAGGCTGCAGTGGCCGACTACCAGCAGAACCTCCAGCTGATAAAGAACTCGGCTCCGCTCTCGCTGGCAGACTCAAGGGCAGGGCTTGCGTCCTTTGAACCCGGCTGTAGATCACTCACAGTGAAGTGGGAGGTTCAACACGCCGACAGACTCACCTCCGCTGCGATCACCCAGCAGGGACGCCTGAGACAAGACGCACAGCTCCACCCAAAAACAATCACCTGTCTTACCGCTGAAGTGACCTTTGATCGGAACCATACGAGGCTTCATAAGCCCGGACGTACAATTTATGTTGCCTGAGACAGTGACACGAGTGAGTCATGGGCTGCCATAAAGACATCGAGATAACATCCATAGGAGCAGCGTGTTAAAACTCAAGTGAAACGAAGTCTGAGGAGTTTCATATTTACACACTTTAATGATAATTGTACAAAAACAGGATGGTGACTGATTCTGATCATGTAAACATTCACACTGGTTTTAATTACAGTAACAATCGGTGCATTTAATGACAACGTTTTATATGAAAATCAATTACTGGAAGATGATTGACAGGCAGTTTTGATAATAACATTTAAAGCATGAAGCTGCAGCTTCTGACTGATTCATATTTGGAGGGTTTGGACAGAATGAGACATTTGAACACACTCGACTAAACGATGAAGTTATTCATCACTTTCAAAAGGCGTAACTCTCGTTAGCAGCAGATCTACTAAAATCTAATTCAAGGCGATGTGAGTGCGTTTACTGGATCTGGTCTGTCGGCTCAGTGCCTCCTTTCTAAACAGGTAGATGATTTTTAATTTGACTTTTTTGTGTCTTTCTTTGTGTTTCGGTTCATTTGTTGCATTATTGCTCTGACAAGTGTGGACTTCCACTGTGACCACGTCTCCTGCACAGTGGCTGTACATCAGGCTAAAGCTAAATCTGTATTTCATGACTTCATTTTCAACATTTCAGCCTGACTGTGCAGAATGATGCACGAGCATGTTTCCATATGTACTTTATGTTGAAGATGGGAGAGTTTGACTGTTCACCTTAAATCTCTGACATCACAATTAGTTTGGAGTCGACTGTGGAGTCAGTAATTAAGTTTTTATGGAAAACATATCAGATATAATTAGCCTTCAGACCAGAGTTCGTTTTATCTGCATTCCCTGCAAGCTTAAAGCTCTAAAAGATAAAGTGAAACACTTAGTCCAAGTGAATAAAAATAAAATTCCTTCAAGTTCATTTGTTCGTTTGATTCTAGTCAGGTAAAGAGAGATGATCCAAAAGGCTAAGTTGTTTAAAACAACGTTCTACAAAGAGGTAAAATGAGATTAAAACTCATCTTTGATTCGAAAATGAGGCTGGTCCTCCGGTCTGAAGTCTTTGTTGGGGCTCCCGTCCTCGTTGAGGATTCGCGACGCCGTGTAACCCACGATGGGATACTTTGATTTGTACGTGCCTTCAAACACGCTGTCCAGAGACTTCAGCTGCTCTTCAGTGAGGCCGGTCTGTGGAGGTAAAGGTGGGAAACAACAACTGTCACTTGGACATGACTCGATTATATTATCATTTACATTTATTTTAATGTTTAAAGGTCCGGTGTGTGGGATGTAGTGCCATCTAGTGGTTCACCTTCCCTTCTAACCGTGCAGGAGAAGCTATGTAGAAACATGACGGTTAGACGATTAAAGACCTCTGTAGATATGTAAGGTTCTTGGATGACACACCTGGTATCATACATATCCTGTATCATGTCCTGCCTCTCTGAAATTAAAAACTTGTGATTGAATATCTCTGACTCTGATGTTACTATGATTGCCCCCTGCGGACCGAGCACCAGCAGCATTAATAACCTCTCCTCTCATCTGTGTACCTTCGTCTAATAATGTTCATAAAGGAGCCCACAACCTTGGGGTTATTTTGGATTCAGAGTTGTCCTTCGATGCTCAGGTGACTACAGTCCTTACTGGGCTGCGACAGCTAACAAAGATTGGGTCATTGTTTCCTCTGCAGACTTGGAAACGTCATGCATGCTCCCTTTTTTCTGCTGCAGTGAACTTTACTCTGGTGTCAGCAGACTTGATATCCAAAGACTGCGGCAGATATAAAACATTGCTGCCAGACTATTAACACGCACTAAGTGACCATATTAAACTGAATCCATGCTGTACTCCGCTGTAAGTTTTTTAATTGATTTTAAGGTGTTACTGCTTGATCCGCCTTAACTCTCTGTGATTTACAGAGTTTCCTGATGGACAGTGAAGTAAACTGCTGCCAACTGTAGCTGCTGTTAGCTCAGTTTGTTAGCCGAGCTGACCGGACTGTGAGCTCAGAGCACTGGGGGAGTTTTAGTGTTTGAACCACAGAAGTTTTGGACCACCGGGAAGAAGAAGAAGAGGAGGTTTACAAGCCCGGGGGACGGAGGAATGTGAGCAGCTCAGCAGCCTCTATGGACATAATGGCAGAGGAGAAGAGAGTGAAGAGGAGGTTGACAGAGGAAGCTAAGAAGAGAAAAGGAGAGAGTTACCGAGCTAAAGAGTAAATGTGGGACTGACTTTTAGTGGTTGGTGAGAGCTTGGTGAAATAAAAGGCTGAAAGACAGACGCCGAGCTGGGCTGACTGCTGCTGGACTAGTCAGTGAGATCAGCTGCTGCTGGGGACCTGGATGATGATTGGCTGTTAGCAAAATTGGCGACTGACTAGATTTTGATCATAAGTAATGTAATCAGAACAAATACTCGAGTACAGCTGAACATATTTATGACTCCAGATGCTCTAAATTGCAAAAATACCAACTCGATGTCGCTTTAACTGATGTTATTTCATGCAGGTAGTTTAATCAAGTGAAACACTTTGTAACTTTGGTTTTAAAAGATACTATATGAATAAAGTCATTATTATTTTAGGGAGTAAACGATGCACGTTTGCATTAGATTACTCTAGATACTAAAATCTCATTGAGATGAATATTTCTTTAGCAACAGAGACCTGAGAACAGATTATATATTTACAACACAACATGTTTACAACAAGACAATTCACTCACATTCAGACAGGAGTTGTATCAGAGAGTGGAACTATAATTTCCTATAATATCGATAAAGATCCTCTATTTGCCCACTGGATCATCATGGTGAGGAGAATATAAACAGGTAAGACGTGGAAGTTACCTGTTTATGCCTTGTGTCGGTCTTTGTGTTGAATATTTCTTTCTAAACTCTGATTTAAAGATTGCAAGTCCATCACACTGAAGCTCTTCGTCAGTTTGTGGTTATATATCTTAACAATGTTGTTTTGCAGCAGACACTCAGGAGTCGGATGTCGGTGCTCTCCACCCATGGGAGTTAACACTGACACACACTGTCAGTGAAGTGGTGAACAGATAATTTGCCTGTAGGCGTGCACACTGAACTCACAGTATCTGATGTCAGGTCCGCCGGGTCCAGGGACATCTTAGCTACAGCCCGGGTAGAGTCCTTGCCGACCAGGGCATTGTAGGGTGCATCTTTTCCGTAAAACTCTGCAGGAGGTAAAATAAAGAATGAGTTTGAGATAGTGACACAACCGCAACATCAGAATCAGTTAATCCTGGTCTGGGTTTAGACTTTGGACTCGTAGGACAGCTTTGTGCAGGCATCAAAGTGTAAATCCTGCTTTTATTTCACAGTTTTGTTTGAATTGGTCATTTCTGACTTCATTCCAGGTGTGTTTTTACCTTTTCCCTTAGTGACATCAAACACCACTCCTTTTACTGCCATATAAATCGGCTGCCCCTCCTAAGACAATGAGGCAGAAAGAGATAAATCGTTATCACACACAATCCCACAGAGAGAGACACAAAAAAACACACCCTACATTATGGGCAAATAAAGTTTACCTGGCTGCCGTCGTATCTCCTCAGCTCCTCCTCGGTGAACAGCCGGACAGGTTTGGTTGGTGCTTTGTATTTTAATTTAACGTCTTCTTCCGCTAAAGTCGCAGAAAGGACGAAGAGAAGGACGCAGGTCCGCGTGGTTGCCATGGCAGGATGTTTGTTACAGACACTTCCCGATGCTGCGTTTGAGGCCGTCGGAAATATTAGAGCTAGTGATTCGAGCGGGAATTGTCAAACTATTTGTTTTCTATCAGCCTGCTTTACGTTTAAATAAGTAGTTTGACATTTTAGAAAATATTCTTATCGTCATATGATAAGATTAATACCACTCAGGTAACGTGGGTTGTCTTAAATATGGTTATCTAGGAGAAACTAGCCTGACTCAGTCCAAAGGTAACAAAACACACCTACCAGCCCGCCTAAAACTAAAACTAAACTCACCAACTGACATATATTTAGTAGTATTATTTATTTTTTATTTAGTAGTAGTATTAAGTATATTTATATTTTCTTTAATACTCACAAAAGTTTAAGAAGAAGACACGTCGCCATTTTTGGAAAGGCGGGAGCGGTTACTAGGCAACGACCGGAGCAACCAGGGGGTTACTTCCGCCAGGATACAGTCCAGTGTCTTTAAAGGGTTAATACACCGACTTAAAATAAAAAATAAAACATGTTTTCTCATTAAAGTTAGCCCTAGTGGTGTAAAAATGAAGTAAATGAACTGTAATTAAGTTATTAGCCTATATTAGCCTTTGTAACAGACAGAAGGCAACATCCAATGCTTCAATTTACATTTAATTTACATATAAAAGACATTTTTGTTGTATTGTGGTGTTACTTTACTTTACTACAACTTTATGTTGTTGTTGTCAGCATGTAGGCCAGCTACTGTCCAGTTCACTTTTTAGTGTTTTGCTCTGTTTATAACCTTTGAGTGTAGAATTTAAGTCAGCACTAGGTAGAAAAAGAGGAAGGAAACAAGAAGACAAAGGTTTTATGTTGTCATTAGCATGTGTCCAGTTCACTTTTTTGGCTGTTTGTGACCTTTACTCAAATTCTAGGAGTAGCAGCTTAAGGCAGGGAAGTAAACAATGTAACTAGGACGCACAGGTTTTTGTTATTATTGGCTAACTAGTTTGTAGAAAACTGATGGGATCCATTTATTTTATTTATTTTTTTTACCTCTGTTTATAACCTTTGAGTGAAGAATGTTACAAGTCAGCACTGGGTTGAAAAGGAGGAAGGAAACAAGGGTATAACAAAGGTTTTATGCTGTCATTAGCATGTGTCCAGTTCACTTTTTGCTGTTTGTGACCTTTACTCAAATTCTAGAAGTAGCAGCTTAAGGCAGCACTAGGTAGGAAAGTAAACAATGTAACTAGGACACACAGGTTTTTTGTTAGTATTGGCTAACTAGTTAAAATGTTTGTAGAAAACTGATGGGATCCATTTATTTTTCTTTTTTACCTCTGTTTATAACCTTTGAGTGAAGAATTTAAGTCAGCACTAGGTAGAAAAAGAGGAAGGAAACAAGAAGACAAAGGTTTAATGTTGTCATTAGCATGTGTCCAGTTCACTTTTTTGGCTGTTTGTGACCTTTACTCAAATTCTAAGAGTAGCAGCTTAAGGCAGCACTAGGTAGGGAAGTAAACAAGGTAACAAGGACACACAGGTTTTTGTTATTATTGGCTAACTAGTTCTAACTAGTTGAAATGTTTGTAGAAAACTGATGGGATCCATTTATTTATTTATTTTTTACCTCTGTTTCTAACCTTTGAGTGTAGAATTTAAGTCAGCACTATGTAGAAAAAGAGGAAGGAAACAAGGGACAAAAGCTTCATGTTGTTGTTCCCATTGAAACATTTGGTCCAATTCACTTTTTGGGTCAGTTTCTAACCTTTGAGTGTAGAATTTAAGTCAGCACTAGGTCGAAAAGGAAACAAGGGAATAACAAAGGTTTTATGTTGTCATTAGCATGTGTCCAGTTCACTTTTTTGGCTGTTTGTGACCTTTACTCAAATTCTAGGAGTAGCACCTAAAGTCAGCACTAGACATGGAAGGAAACAAGGTAACAAGGACACACAGGTTTTTGTTATTATTGGCTAACTAGTTGAAATGTTTGTAGAAAACTGATGGGATCCATTTATTTATTTTTTTACCTCTGTTTATAACCTTTGAGTGTATAATTTAAGTCAGCACTGGGTAGAAAAGGAGGAAGGAAACAAGAAGACAAAGGTTTTATGTTGTTGTTCTCATTGAAACATTTGATCCAATTCACTTTTTAGGTCAGTTTATAACCTTTGAGTGTAAAATTTAAGTCAGCACTAGGCAGGGAAGGAGACAAGGACACAAGGGAATAACAAAGGTTTAATGTTGTCATTATCTAGTGTCCAGTTCACTTTTTTGGCTGTTTGTGACTTTTACTCAAATTCTAGGAGTAGCAGCTTAAGGCAGGGAAGTAAACAATGTAACAAGGACACACAGGTTTTTGTTATTATTGGCTAACTAGTTGAAATGTTTGTAGAAAACTGATGGGATCCATTTCTTTTTCTTTTTTACCTCTGTTTACAACCTTTGAGTGTATAATTTAAGTCAGCACTAGGTAGAAAAGGAGGAAGGAAACAAGGTAACAAGGACACACAGGTTTTTTGTTAGTATTGGCTAACTAGTTTGTAGAAAACTAATGGGATCCATTTTTTTTTTTTTTTTACCTCTGTTTACTTTGAGTGAAGAATTTAAGTCAGCACTGGGTAGGAAAGGAGGAAGGAAACAAGGGACAAAGACTTCATGTTGTTGTTCTCATTGAAACATTTGATCCAATTCACTTTTTGGGTCAGTTTGTGACCTTTGAGTGAAGAATTGTACAAGTCAGCACTAGGCAGGGAAGTAAACAAGGAGACAAGGAGACAAGGAGACATGCTTGTCTTCCTGTTGGACCGCGGCAGTCGGTGTCATGGGATGGGCCTGTGTCGGCGTCAGCCCGCGGGTGTGCGGAGCTTCTCCCTTTGGACCGAAAACAGGAATCTAAACACCGACCACGGGGATTATGTTTCCTCTACAATGCAGCTGTTATTCATGAAAACTCGTTTTCACACTTCAGACTAATAACACAGCGGCTGCTGTTGACGAGCAGAGGTAGTTTGTGTCATTACAAGAAG